>NC_052063.2:16541711-16817789 GCF_903992535.2 Arvicola amphibius | reverse complement strand
GAGGAGAGAGAGAGAGAGAGAGATGGCTTTAAAAGAGAGAAACAGAATAATATTCCTGCCATAAACAGAGCTTCCCTAACTACTTCCAGTTATAACAAAGAAACCCTGTCAGAAATAGGACTCAGGAAGGTTAGGAACACACTGTCTGCTATACTCTTAGTTATAAGTTATTTATACAAGGTGAGGCATGAGGATGTGTTCACACAAAAATTTTAGAGCATGAACTGGAGAAGTGCCTCAGCAGTTACTAGCACTTGCCGGTCATGCAGAGGACCCAGGTTCCATTTTCAGGACCAACATCCCAGTTCAAAACCATCCCAGAAGTCCAGGAATGATCTATGTGGGCACCAGGCATGTCCGTGGTCCACATACATGCACACAGGCAAAATGCTTACTCACATAAAAGAAAGTAAGTACATTTTTAAGGCTACAGATTAAATGATGGATGAAGATGTTTTGTATTTATCCCTTCATAGCCTGAGCATATAAGGGATATTCATTCTGAAGGAAAGCACAAGAGATATCATGAAATTTTAACAACGATGGGCAGTTCCTGAAAAACCATTGCTTCTTTCATTTTCTCTATAAAGGGTCTGAGAATGCCTGCAAGAGTATTCATCAATGATTAGGTTTATAGCCTAACTGTTGCAAGCAGGACTTTCTTTGCTGAAAACCACCGGGAAACTCTCTCAATGCTTGCTTGGAACAATTCACTGCCCCCCCCCTCCTTTTCTTCCATTCCCTCCCCTTCCACCCCCTTCTCCTTCTTTTCCCTCCCCTCCCCTTTTCTCTTCTTCCCTCTCATCCTGTCTTCTTCCGTCTCCTTTCCTCTCCCTCTCCATATATTCATTCTCTTACTCTTCAACTTGTTCCTCTTTTTTCTCTACACATTTTCAGTTCTGGGTCTCTCTTCTGCTTCATTTGACATTAGTCCTTACTTTGTGTTTTCCCATTTACTTTTCTATTATGATAATTACAGGCAGTTTTGGTTGTTTGATTGATTAGGAATTGTAGTAGAAAAGCGGTCTGACTTCTGTTTCATTTTCTCTGCTCTGCTCAAGCCTCTTATAGACTTGAATATTATATGATCTGATGCCCTATCTAGCCCTTCATCCTAGACACAGGGCACTGACTATTTCTCAGCCTTTATGTCTCCATGTTCATTTGGTTTTTGTTCTGTTTTGAAAGCTTTCTTTGTCAAAGCAAGTGTAAGTACCGTTAAGACATAGGTATAAGAATCAAATATGGATCCTTCAGTTCTGCCTAGGTTAAGAGTCAGTCTGTTCAGTGACTTGACATCACTCAATTTTTAATACCTGGCTCCTTGATACTCTTTGTCACTTATGCAATGCTAACTACGTCACACTATATGAGCTTCCAACTACACCCAAAAGGTTAGAAAATATCAGATCTCTCTCTCTCTCTCTCTCTCTCTCTCTCTCTCTCTCTCTCTCTCTCTCTCTCTCTTCGTTTTTTTCTGTGGAGTTGGTTTGCCACCTCCTCAAAAGGACTGCCCTGCTTGAGAGATTGCCCGTAATGTAGCTCCTCTCTCTTATGACAACTTTCTATATTTGTCTCTCCCCAACTCTATCATTCTCAGTCTTAGGAAAGCTTATATCCTTGTGTGAAAGAAACGACACTCCTTTTCGTTAAAGGACCCTCTTGTTTACATCTCCATACACTGTATTATTCCTGCCTAATGCTTCCACTTTCACATCAAGATCCATTTGTGGCCTTGAGGCTCCTTCCCTCTAATATGCATCATATCTGGACAGAATTTTTATGTCGCTTTCCTTTATGGAAGAACTGCAATTGTTCTGTTCTCACTTATAATGCCGTTCTATAAACTATACAACACCACTGTAGGCAATGATTAAAATCCAAGGAAACCACACCTTCCAGACACAACAGGACCGACACAAATATGAACTCACAGAAGCTGTGGTGGCACATACAAAACTTGCATGGGTTCAAACCAGATGAAATGTCAACAACTGCGAAGGGAGAGTGGACAGAAGACCTTCCCCTGACCAAGAAGCTATTTGCAATTGATACCAGCTGGTTTTCTTCAATGAAGTGCCACTGGTTATAGCAAACAAAACCCAGGTCGGAGCCCAATGCTTAGGGATATTGACCCACAACAAGTAAACTCCATGGTTTTATTTGTTGTGGGATTTTTTTAAATGGAGGTGTGGGTTGGGTTGTTTAGCATTTCTTTGTCCTATTGTTTGTTTCTCATTTTTTTATTTTTGTTTTGTTTTCTTTTGGGTTTTTTATTTCTGCAGGGAGGGAGGGGGAGGGATGGAGAGAGAGAGAGAGAGAGAGAGAGAGAGAGAGAGAGAGAGAGAGAGAGAGAGAGAGAGAGAGAGAGAGAGAGAGATTGGATAGTTGGAAAGTTGAGTGGGTAGGCAGGTGGGTAGGAACTAGGAAGAACTGGGGTAAGTTTGCCCACTGTCAATCTGTGGCAGGTACAATGGCAGGGGCTCATGGGTACAACATATAATATATGTATATGTATAGATAAAATACATGTATATGTACATATATTTCTGCTATTGTTCACTTTCTCTGTTATTTCTACTGTTGCCTCATCGAGTTATGTCGCCTTATGTGCTCACTTAAAGGCCCTGGCCATTCCACATAGCTCTCTTTGTCTTGTTCCTTGACTCTGTATTTTAGTCTCTCTGTCTGTCTGTCCCTCTCTCATGTCTGTACTCCAAGATGGCCTTCACTTTAATCCCTCTCCCAACAAATCCCTGTCTTTAGAGCTATTGCTTGGTGTGAAGTTCATTTTGGCTAGCCGGCCAACAGTATCTTTTTGGACACTTTATCATAACATTTGGGGTACAAGAAAACATACATTTTATCTTTTTTTGTAAACAAAAATAGCTAATGGCTTTCAACAACATATATTATAATTGAGATTGAGTCAAAAATTTATAACGACAACCTTATGTGATTTTTCCTTATATATTTTATTTATTTTTTCAAATAATAATAAAATATGTACTTTTATATCTACTTGCTCAGACTTTTCTTGGTTTGATGCTGGCAATATCCTCTTTGAAATTGCACTATTATAAATTGCAACCTCTTTCCCACAGCACAGTACTCATCAGATAGACTAAACTAATGGTCTATCTCAAAACCATTGGTTACATTTTCTCTTGTATTTGCACTGTCTAAAGCTATAAAATATTGGAAATTTATGAGGTAAGTGTATATAATATTTCAGATATAATTTTTACCTGTAGAAAAGTAATTCACACTCAAGTATGACTTACAAAGGTGTGTCCAACTATTAAACTTTTCGAAACAGGATAGGCTGAGGAGAAAGTGAACAACAGCAGAAATATATGTACATATATTTGTATACTTGTAATTATATAATATATAATAATATAATATAATTAATAATATATTATATATATGTATACTTGTAATTATATAATTACAAGTCTTCCTATTTGCTATCATTCCTTTCACACAAAGTTGCCAGCACTCTGGCATCCCAAATGCTGGTACTTTCAGTTCCACGACTTCTCATGCACCATCAAGTGTTCAGGCAACTTATATAGCCACCCAGGGTCTTCTAGACCTATGGGATCTATGTGCAGTGTGGTCACATGATCTACACATCTATGTAAGCACATGTACACATGCCCTAGACAGCCTTTAAAAGCTGGACATGCCTTTACCATGTTTTCTTCCCCTAACAAGCTCTTCCCAGGCCTGAGCAAGTTTCTTTCTTTCTTTCTCTTAATAAACTCTTAAAGTGGGTTTTGTTGAGTCTTGTGAACCGTTCTTGTGCCTGGTAATTTCATTGCTGCTGAGACTCTGCAGGTTCTCCCCCTTCTTCCTGGGATCTGGACCCTAGACTGGGTTTCTCTGTAAGTTCCTACACTCCATCTGCCAGGATGCTGACCTCTACACATACCACTGGCTTTAATTGGTGATTTTCTTTCCCCTGCTGCTGAGCTTAACTGTTTCTCAGAAACGGATGATTGGTCCATTGAGCATCCTGCACCCCTCTGGTGTTCCTAAAAATGAGGTAGGAACACCCCAAACACAGTCTTCAAGCTACAATTGAACCCTTTACTGACATTCATCCCCCGATAATTCCTCATGGTAGAGGAAAGGGATCTTGTTTCTTGTCTTGGACTATTGTCCTTCTCAAAACCTTGTCCTCTTCAGACCATTGTCTTTCTTGACCTGCTGTCCTTATTTCAGATCAATGACCTTCGGGCCACTCAGAGTGTCCCTGGTCCCCTATCTCTGTGCTGATGAACCTCAGACTGGCCTGACTAATCACTTTACCCCCGCTCTATCTCAAAGACATTTGCAGACTGCTTAACCCTTGGGTCCTGTCTCTTTCCCATTCTTGGCCATGGGAAATAAACCTTCTGATACTATTAGTACAGCCTCCCCTGGGATGTCTTTTACAGACTCTAAAACACATAGGCTTAATACCTAACTCAGAGATTCCCAAGCTTATCTGCCTTTGCACTAAGAAATGGCCTAAGTACCCTTTAGATAATAACCTAAAATGGCCACCTAATGGCACCGTAGATCCCTATATTCTGGGAGCTTTCTAACTTCTGTCAGTGAACAGACAGATGGAAAAAGTTCCCACATATCCAAGTCTTTTTCTATCTAAGATATAAACCCTCTGTCCTTGAAACTTGTTTACCTGCTCACGTGTTCCTAGCTATGCCATCTAAACCAGAGGAACACCCTGCTTCTGCTCTGAACCCTGCTAACAAACCCCCATCTTTCAGACCCTAGCAGACTATTTCTATTTCTCCATCTCTCTACTTCTCCCCACCAACTGTTTCATCACCCCCTCCAGCTCCATCATCCTCTCAGGTGCCATGCCACTGCAGCTGCCTGACTCTAACACCCACAAAAAAATCCAACTCTGACCAAATCAAGCTAACCACAGTTCTACTTTTGCAAGAGGTAGCCCGTGTGGTTGGGCTGGTCAAGGTACACATGCCTTTCTCGCTCTCAGAACTTGCTCACATAGAACAAAAACTAGGTTCTTACATGTCTAATTTTATCTCTTTCCTAAATAAAAATCCAAAATATTACCCAGTCTTATAGTCTCACCTTTCATAATATTTTTATGATCCTAACTAATAACCTACTTCCTGAGGAGCACAGACAAGTTTGAGAGCAGGCCAGAATACATGCGGATGAGGTTCACCAGACTAATTCAGCACACACACACACACACACACACACACCTATTGGGGTGGAGGCGGTCTACAAGCAGGACCCACACTGGGAGTATAACATACCAGGTGATATTTTAGCTAAAGATTGGCTTCTGACTTGCCCCCTGACGGATATCTGTAAATCTGCCCTCAAGCCAGTAAACTATGATAAACTCCTAGATCTCATTCAGTATAAGAATGAGAATCCATCTCAATTTTTGGAATGCCTCACAAAGGCTTTCTTTCAGTATACTAATATATCCAGAGACCCCAGAGAGCAAACAGCTCCTCTTGAACCATTTCTTTTCCCAGATCTTCCATGACATTAAGTTTAAACTTAAGCATTTGGAGAAAGGTCTCTGACTCTACAGGCAGAAATCTTAGTGCTGGCTTTTAGGGTGCACCATGGAAGGAATGATAAAATGGTAAACAGAAATGTCAAACACTGGCCAAGGCCATCTGACAGGCTGAGGCAACTAACCGTCCTGCCTGTTCTGTTCCCTTGACCCCCAGAGCTAGAGGGCTGCCAGCCAGTATTTTAAATGTAGAGAAAATGGTCATCGGTCCCAGTCATGTCCTAATCTTCATATTGGTCCCCTGAGACCATGTTTAAAGTGCCTTAGGGAAGGGTATTGGGTAAACAATTGTTTTCCTGTACCTATTGGCATGGAGATATCAGACCTGGCAACTCCCAAACAGATCTTCTTGGCATGGCCATGGACAACTGAGACTGCTTACGCTTCCTTGACCCAACCACAGCTGTCATTTCTAATAGGGAGCCATGGGTGAATATCACAGTATTAGGACAGTCTATCTTCTTTCTCTTAGATACTAGAGGTACATACTCAGTACTGAGGGAGTTTTGGGGACCTTCCTCTCCTTCTAGTATCAGGGTAGGGAAACAGCCTTACCTACCTCATCAAACCTCACCACTCAATTGTGTCTTTAGGGGTGTTCCTCTCATTCATTCATTTTTGTTCATGCCAACTTGCCCTGAACCTCTTATGGGAACAGACTTTTTTATATAGCTAAAGTGGAAGGTTATTATTATTATTATTATTATTATTATTATTATTATTATTACAAATTTTCACTTCCTCCCATTTCCCTCCCCCTTTCCCTCCCTTTCCAGTCCAAAGAGCAGTCAGGGTTCCCTGCCCTGTGGGAAGTCCAAGATCATCCCCCTTCCATCCAGGTCTAGGAAGGTGAGCATCCAAACAGACTAGGTTCCCACAAAGCCAGTACATGGAGTAGAATCAAAACCCAGTGCCATTGTCCTTGGCTTCTCAGTCAGCCCTCTGTGTAAGCCATGTTCAGAGAGTCCGGTTTGATCACATGCTCCATCAGTCCCAGTCCAGCTGGCCTTGGTGAGTTCCCATCACAGTGGGTGGGCACACCCCTCGCGGACCTGACTTCCTTGCTTATGTTCTCTCTCCTTCTGCTCCTCATTTGGACCTTGGGAGCTCAGTCCAGTGCTCCAATGTGGGTCTCTGTCTCTATCTCCATCCATTGCCAGATGAAGGTTCTATGGTGGTTTACAAGATATTCATCAGAGTGGCTATAATACCATATGCTTTTTCCATTTTACTGACCCTAGACGTACCAGCAACTCCTCTCCTTCTCCTCCTAGCATCCCATCCTACCAGCTCTAATGTGTCATTTCCTTTGCCAATCTCTCAGGTGGACCCCCAAGTCTGGGACACTCCAAACTGTTGGCTGTTGCTAAGCACCATTCCCACATTGTCCTCCAATTACAGGATCCAACTAGCTACATAACTTAAGCTCAGTACCCTCTCTCACTCCAGAGCCTTAGGGGACTTAAGCCAATCATCTCTGATCTTCTAAGAAAAAAGCTATTTTGTAAACTGAGACTACTTGTTTGTTCCTGGCCACCCAGACCCGAATAATCACACATAAACTATATTAATTACATCACTACCTGACCTATTAGCTCAGGCTTCTTATTAACTAACTCTTACATCTTAAATCAACACATTTTTATTAATCTGTGTATCAACACAAGGCTCGTGGTTTACCAGTTCTCTGGCATCTTTCATCTCTTTGACTCTGCCTGCTCTCTCTGTATATTTCTTTCAGCCTGACTATATCTGCCTGCCATAAACCAGAAAAGCTTTATTCATTAACTAATATGAGCAACATATATACAGATGTCCGTCCCATATCAAAAAATAATCGAGTTCACCAAGCAGCCACAGCTGCTACATCAGCTCTTTTATCCTAATAGTCAGGTTCTGTTTCATTTTGCCAAGGTTCACCTCCAAGCCACCCCTGAAAACTTAGAGTTCTTAAAAATCCATCACTGCTTCTTATAAAATCTGTCAAAATTCAGATTCCAAGTACAAATATTGTTGTTTTTCTTTGCCCACCCACCAGACCAGGGCATCCCTTCTAGGAACTGATTGGCAGCTTGAATTTACTCATATGCCCAAAGTCACATGGATTAAAATATCTCCTGGTTTGGGGAGACACCATTTTTGGGTCTCTTGAAGCATTTCCCAACACTAACCAAAGGGCCCAGACAATTTCTGACATCTTTCTCCAGAAAATTATTCCCCGGTTTGGAATCCCAACCTATCTTCAGTCAAATAAAAGTCTAAAGTTTACCTCGAAGATTTATGAAGCTTTATCTAAGCTTCAACATTCCATGGCATTTTCATATCCCATACCATCCTCAGTGAGGTCCTCGAGGAAAGTAGTACATACAAACCATTCCTTTAAAAAATACTCTTGTTAAGATGTCACAGAAGCTTCACCGTGACTGGATAAAGCTCCTGCCTCTGGGCATTTCCCATCCTCTCACCTAGACCCTCACCTTCCCTGATCATCAGCTCAGGCCATTATTACAATACCTCTGCTCCCTCTTATGGGACTTTATTGATTACTCATTACCATAGCCATGCACTAACCCCTATCCATCTCCAATTAACATTAAGGATCAGGTTCTTGTCCCTCCTCCAGACCTCCTGAGATGGTTGGAATCTCTTCACTTTACTTCAGAGTCTAATTTACAGTTTTTTTCCCCTGGGATACAGTGGGGTAAAGCAAGTCAATGAGAATAATTTATGAAATCCAAATTGAAGAGTATAAACAATGGTTGTAAAATCTATTTTAAACTATTTCTTGTAGAATTACTAACTTTAAAAGAAGTAAAGTGAATGAATAATTAAATAACTATTGTAAAGGATTTTTGCAATCATTCCATTTAGTGTCACTTAATATCACCCTCATAATAATTTCTTAGAACAAATTGCATATGCAAATCTGTGTCTCTGTAACTGTTTAAAGTCAGCAGGCCTGGCTACTTGTATTCCCACAGAGAAGGGCATGGAGCTAATTGACCCTGCAAGAGACCAAGCAAACCCACTGTGTTTTAATTCAGGGTGCAATTATATGCCTGTGCAAGTTTTCACATGCCAATTATTGCTTTCCAGAAAAAAAAATCTGCATATTCCAACTCTCTCTGCCCATGAAGAGGAAGAGGATAGACCAGAACACACTCTGAACAGTGCAATTAGACGCATGAAGGCAATTAACTTTGCTATTTAGTGCAAAGTTAAGAGCACTAAAGATGAGGTAATAAATATTCACAAACGCTTCGCCATTATACTGAATTGAGAGCTGACACACATTTTTAATACATAATACAGGCAGTCTTATTATTAAACTTAATGGCATCTGAGAAATGATGAAAAACAGCCATGAGCTTGTAATGAGATAAGCTTGTAGCCTGATAGCTTGCATGCAAATCATCTCATCTGAATAAAATTAATGTTTGACTTTTATATCTCTCCTCAAGCACTGCTGAGTCCTCTTTCTCATTTGATGAGCAATTATAGAAATGAAAAATAAAAGTTTGGCTCTGCTATGAGATATCAGTGGGAGGGTCTCCAACATGGTATTTTAAAGTTCGATTTAAAATTTCTTATAGGTTAAAGAAATAAATAGTAGTCTCTGGATGCTAAATTAAGTAAAAAAACTAGGCTTTATTTTAGCAAAATTATTAATATTAAGTATAATTTCATACTCTGTAATAGTGATATGAGAGTATTTATGTTAAAATATTTAACATTCATGTATTTAATTGAATCTTTACCAAAAATTGATATGATTATCCAAGTCTTCATTTTTTTTTCTCATGGTTTATTTTTTTTATATTTAAAAATTTCCATCTCCTTCCCTCCTCCTCCCCCCTACCTCCCCTCCTCCTCCCCCTTCCCTCCCCTCCTTTTCCCCCTTCCCTCCCCTTCCCTCCACCCATACCTCCCCTCCCTCCCTCTCAAGGCCAAGGAGCCATCAGGGTTCCCCACTCTATGCTAAGACCAAGGTCCTCCCAACTACCCCCAGGTCCAGGAAGGTGATCGACCAAGCTGAGAAGGCTCCCACAGAGCCCGTCCATGCAGAAGAATCAGAGCCCAGAGCCATTGT
Organism: Arvicola amphibius; assembly: GCF_903992535.2. NCBI lineage: Eukaryota > Metazoa > Chordata > Mammalia > Rodentia > Cricetidae > Arvicola > Arvicola amphibius. Next base: position 16,808,127 of record NC_052063.2, on the reverse strand, counting down.
CCTTTGCTTCTCAGTCAGCCTCCGCTGTTGGCCACATTCAGAGAGACGGGTTTGGTCGCATGATCCATCAGTCCCATTCCAACTGGAGTTGGTGATCTCCCATTAGTTCTGTCCCACCAAGTCTTCATTTTTTAAACGATAAGAAAGATAAACATGCTATAAATACATCCTTTCTAGATTAACATCAGAAGGAAATTGCTTGTTATTCCAACTTAATTGGCTAAACTATTAATTCAATCTTTTAAATTCTGAAATTAGTTATTTCTTAAATGTTTTAATGAATGTTAATTGAAACATAATTAAATCACTTTTCTCCTTCCCTTCCTCCCTCCACACCCACCCAATTTCCTCTCCAACACTAATCATGTCATACATTCGCAAATTCATAGCCTCCTCTTCCCTTATTGTATATATGTGCATGCATGTAAATGTATTCGTCATTATAAGTTTACAGAAACAGTCTCAGTGTGGGTCAATACTCATCATTTCATATAGTGTCTCCTACATTTAGAATTCCATACTTAGCCAAAGGAAAAGAAAAGAGTCTGGGACCAGAAAGATAGTTCAGTGAGTAGAAATGATGCTACTGTTCCTGAGATCCTAATTTTTCATCTATGGGTCCTATATGGTAAAAGGAGAGAAACAACCCCAATAAGTCTCCCTTTAACTTCCACACGCATTTTCTGGTATGTGTGTTTCTCATTCCAAGACACAAACACACACACTCACAAATAGATGACATAATAAACATCATTATATCATTTTAATTATCATTTAAATGTCTCATTTTGAGTCACAAAATATCACCCAGGAAAGAACACTAGAAGGAAACTAAAGTGGAACCCACCCACCTTGAGATGATCTCTTAGAAAATAATTCTTGAATACAGTCTTTGAAGTGCACTTTATCCACCTTTCCACATTTTGGAGTTGTTCAGAATATCACGATCAAAAATTATCTCTAAAGATAGAATTACTGATAATGATCACTTTTTAAAATAGATTAGTAATTTAAGCCTTCCAAATTAAAGAGGATATTTAGAAAAATGCTAGATAATATATTAAATCAAAAATTCAAACTTTTCCCCTGAACTTCCCCAAATGTCTGTTTAACAATCTACCTATAGATGTCTCCTGAATAAAATAACTGAAAACTAAATGAAGTAAGATATATAAAGGATATGTAGCAAAGTCTAGAAAATGTTACAGGATTGATATTTCTTGCTATTCAAGGAACATGCTCCACCTAGCACACCTAGATGTTTGTCATTACTTATGTTTGACCTCATACATACTGTTTCTCAAGCTAGGGTTTTCTTTGAATTCAAAGCCTATACAGTTTGGATGGGATTAGCCTGTGCTTAGAACTTGAGCTGCATTAAGTGCTTCTACTTCAAAGAAACAAAACATGGGGTTCACAAATTATGTATCCTGGGTATTATTGTGTAGGAAATTATGTTGGATTTCTTTGAGCTATGACCCGAGATTTTAAATTTCTGATAAGATTTTACAGAAATCCCTGATTCCAAGATAGAGCTTGGTGTCTTCCTGTGATGGAAGAGTATAGGAGGCACATTCATGGTCTGAAATCTTTTTATCAGGATCCTAATGTTATGATCCATAAGAACTTCATCCTCATGCTTGGAAAACCCTTTATATGTTTTCCTCTTAATACTGCCATACTGGTGATTGTATATTCACCTTTAGGGCATCAGGAATATACTGGAAAAAAAACTACTGCTTTTATTGTTTTTAGTTCCTTATGTGGGTTTTCCTTCCAGATAGAGAATCTCTCACAAGATACTCTGTTCAGAGAGAAATTAACCTTTCACACATTTAACATGTAATTTACAACATTTCGCGCTTTTTGCTTCTGGAATAACCATTCAAAACCAGATACTGTGAAAACAATGGGAATTAGGAACATGCATAATCCTAGCTCAAGAATGCCAATGTTTACTTCTAATTTTTTGCATTCATTGAACACAAAGATAAAATACTAGACTTTTCTTAATTGACAGAAAATCTGCATGTACCAATGGCTACCACATAAGTACTTCCCATTTCCTTTCCATGAGTTTTGTGTGTTAATGCTTTGCCAAGACCAACATGGTTCAGTTCACTTTGGAACCTGCTGAAAAATACTGTGCTCTGATCCTGCAAGTTTGCGATGTTAAATTTTACACTTCACGAAACCCAATCTGCACCACTGATTATAAACGTAATGCTCTTTGTCCCTGCATGCCTCTTAATGTGATGGAGTGTGACAAAGAGTGACAGCCTCCCTCCCATTAAAAGCAAAGATTATCAAAATGAATTGCTCTCTCTGATACAAACAGCTGTAAATCCAACATACAGATGGCCCCCAGGTTTCCTGCTCTTGTAGAAAATCTCCAATATACTTTCAAAACACTTAGGGAAAATATCTACTCTCAAGTGAATGCATCCAGACCTAATGAACAAATATTTAAAATTTACATTTTTAATAAATTGTCTCTGGGGTGAATTGTGCAAAATGACCCTGCGATCATAACATATTTATAGTACTGTACCTTCTAAAATTTCCATTTCCAGCTCATCACATACATTAGGTTGCAAGGTAATAAAAGCTGATAGCTCTAAAATGTTTAGTAAAATGTTTGTACTACAAATATATAAAGCACCCAAAAGTTTCATATACTCATCATTCCCTTTCCTGAGCATGATGTTTATTTAAAATGATCTACAAGTTGGATAGAAAACTATTTGGTGAAACAGAATGATAATTTAGCAAAGCATAGTGAATAGAAATATTCAGTTTATAAGGATTCATATTTAGAAAAATGTATCTTTTCCAGTTAAAAAGCATATGTTTGACCTGCAATATTCCCAACAGCGCTCTTCTATATGGCAAAGGAGTAAGTGTGGGCCAGTTCTTGGGTGGCACAGAAGTGCCTGGCCATTCTATTTTCTTACTTTTGTTTACAGGTCGTGTTGTAAAATATGTTGGGACTGGGACATCTCCTGACTGAGGGATTTGCAAAGTTACCAAAACTCTGCTCCAATCTCTTCTAGAAATGGGCTGACATTTGTGCATCCCAGGATGCTGTGCTGATGGCAGAGTTGTCAAATTTGTGTGAGACACTTTTTGAGTTTCCTCAACTATGGTGTAAATGGAGCATATGCAGAAAGAATCTGATCAATTAGAAGTTTTCTAAGTTTTGAGTGACAGTGTCTAGTGATTTTAGGTTTCAGAATTTCTCTGTTGTCCGGAAAATATATTAGTTTATTATAATTTTGACTTATCTCACTAGATTAAGTCAACAAGGTAAACAGCACACAGTGAATTTGCTTCACCAAGACTAACCTCCTTATTTCAACATAGTTAAACTGACAATTCCTCTATGTATAGAGCGAAGTGTTGATAGTGTGTTTATACAATGGGAAGAGATGATTAATCAGTTGAAATCCCTACACTCAGGACTTGAATCCATAGAAAAGCAGCTCTATTTTTTTTTACACATATGGAAAAGTTAGGAAGAAGCAGGTTGAGGACATGCGTGTTTCAGATCTGTTAATGCTGATGGTGCCACTAGAGAATATATTGGAATACCAATTAGGAGAAAAAAATCAATACTCATGTGATTCATATATATATACATATATATATATATATATATGCATTTTCTGTACAGTCATGTATTCATCATATAAATATAACTCTAAATGTAGCAAGTGAAGAGAGATCAGAAAAATCTTAAATTCTAAGTAGAGAATAAAGGTAACTATTTCACTGCAATACTGGATTTAACTTTTTATTAACTAGGCCATTTTCCAAGTCTGTAGAAAACTTTTGACTTGTAGATTCACTATCATTTTCTGAGTCTTGTTGCTATTGTTATTGTTTTTATACATTGTAATTCTAAGAAGTTCTGGTTAACCACCAAATTATAATCTACCTCTGATAGCATTTCAAGTGAGCAACCATGTACAGATATCATTGTTTAGTTACTTAATTTCTTCCTAGTGACATAAAATTTTAACATACATTGTTGTATAAAGTGAAAATAAATTTGGATCTAAGTTTAGAAGTGTTAACTTTCTTTTTTTCAATTTTCATGTTGCATAGGTACATATATATATATATGTATATATATATATATATATATATATATATATATATATATATATACTATTAGGTAACTTCTCATGGGATTTTGGAGGAATTTTAGCATTGCAACATTAACTCCTAAGTTTAAAAACATTGGTATTCTGTTTTATATTTTCATTAAATTATTAAATATATCATGTTGCCATTTTCATTTTATGGATTTAGAATTAAATATGAATGTGTACAACACTGACTTATAGATTACAGCAAAGAAATGGATATTGCTTAAACTGATAGTAGGTACAGGATATGAGCAATGTTCTTGTTCAGATAAGAGGATGTTCTGGTTTCAGAGTAGACAGAACATTACCTAGGGTGTTTTGATATCTCCAATTTTCTGTAGTATAATTATAGATCAGAGGCTTCAAATATCTCTCACAGAATCTCAAGACCTAAAATAATGTTATAAAACAAACACATCACTAGATCAATCTGACTCAAAAATACTTTTTTCCCCACAAGAGCAAGATAATTCACCAGAAAACAACATCAACAACAAAAACAAAACAAAACAAAACCAAAAACATGGCCTCATTTGATATTGGGCAAATGGAAAATTCATGTAAATTCCCTTTTCTTACCATCCATGTCCTGGTTTGTGATTACTGTGAGGTGAGTCCCTGATGCTGTAGAGGCATTTATAAAACTGTTTTATATAAAGTACTCTTTTTAAAACTCATAGCTACATATCACTGAGGAAAATACATGCTGTCACAGCATGGAAAATTTTTTGGGGTCTACAATGAATGAATGTGCATACACTGTAATATTCTCAGTATTTACATTTGTAATGTTTCTTAACTGAAAGAGAACCAATGAGTCTAGTAAAAGATGCCATTTTTCCATTTTACCTTATGACATTCTATTCTAAGAAAATGCATAATGACCCATTGATTATCCCACATGGAAAATTATAAAAAATGTATATCCATATGAAATGTAAAATATGATAATTTGAAAGTATTACTTATTCAAGTGAAAGCATCAACTCACAATGAGATTAAAGTCATGCATAAAGAATATGGTATGTGATGTAAATTTAGTTGAATGCTATTATTGCCTTCAAATTTTTTACACTTCAATATATTCATATTCTTATTATGCACATAGATAAAAATATTTTTAAGTATCTTAGGAAAATGATGAAGCCACTTATATAATTTTAATAATCAGTGATAAAGAACTTTAACTGGAATTTTTTCAGATATCAATAATAGTTAAACATGAATGAAATAATGAGCAAATAAATTTGTCTTACTGGAAGTTTAAAATGTAATATACATTTCCTTGATAATGGTGCATTTTGGCAGATTTGAAATCAATGTGCTACTGAGATTTTTACATTCAGTGCTCAATACAGTACTATCCACAGAGGGCCAGTTGAGATATCATCCTCTAATTCTATCTAAGTTAATAAAAAACATATAGTAGAAGAATTTAAATAGATCCATATTTATCCATGCACAAAACTCAAGTCCAAATGGATCGAAGACCTCAACATAAAATCAACCACACTGTACCTCATAGAAGATAAAGTGGGAAGTATACTTAAACAGTATGGCCAAGATCAAAAACACCAATGACAGCTTATGCTGGGGAGAATGTGGTGTAAGAGGAACAGAAATGATCCTCCATCACTGGTAGGAGTGCAAACTTGTAAAGCAGCATTGGAAATCAGTATGTTCATTTCTCAGAAAATTAAGTATCTACCTTATGACCCAGCAATACCACTGTAGAGCATATACCCATAAGACACTCAATCATACCACAAGAACATGTGCTCAACCATGTTCACAGCAGCATTATTTGTAAGTGTCATAACCTGGAAACAACCTTGATGCCCCTCAACCAAAGAATGGACATAGAAAATGTGGTACATTTAAAAAATGAATGACTTCTTGAAATTTGCAGGCAAATGGATGATTCTAGAAAAAGACCATATTGAGTGAGGTAACCAAGACCCAGAAAGAAAAATCTAATATGTGTTTACTCATAAACACATGTGGCTTTTAGTCATAAAACAAAGAAAAAAAACACCCTATAGGCCACAGCCCCAGAGAAACTAGACAACAAAGAAAACACAAAGACCGGCATACATGGATCTACATAGTAACATGAAAAATACAAGATCTCCTGAGAAAATTGAGAGAATGGGAGTAAGAGCAGAGGGGAAGAAGGAAGGGATGTAGAGAAAGATGTATATCTCAATGAAAGCAAAAGGGGAAGAAAAGAACATACAAAATGAAAACACACCGGAATACTACTAGACTTTGGAAAGAAGGGAATCCTATTATTGGAAACAAAATGTAGTGAATAGAAGAATATTAAGATACAGAAAATATGCCAGGTACAAAAGAACACATTCTACATGTTGTTAGGAATATGCAGTCTTAAACAACTAACCTCATGGAGGTAGAATCATGAAAACAGAGGCTAGAAAATGTAAAGAATGGGACTATGATGCTAAAGTAATGTAACATCTCGGTCACACAGACAATCTGGCTTTTTTTTCCCCACCTGAGATTTATTGCTCAGTCCGGTAAGTATAGTCAGTAACCTTGGTACCCAAGGTGGTAGCCATACTTGCTGTGGGATAATGCTCTTGTACCCTATAAAGATTTGTCATTTGTATTGGTTTAATAAAATGCTGATTGGCCAGTAACCAGGAAGAAAGTATAAGTGGGGCAACCAGAACAGGAAAATTCTGGGAAAAGGAAAGACTCAGTTGACTGTTGCCACCTATACAAAAAGGAAGCAAAAGAAAAATGCTGCACTGAGAAAAGGTACCAGGTCATGTGACTAATCATAGCAAAAATATGGATTAAATAATGCCATAAGAGCTAGATGATAATAAGCGTGAGCTAATAGGCCAAACAGTGTATAACTAATATAAGCCTCTGTGTGTTTTGTTGGGATTGAACAGCTGTGGGACAGGACAGGACAGAAACTTCCATCTACAAATGGTGCCAATGTGGGGCAACTATATCCACATATGACCAGAGAGCTTGAGAAGGAATTATAGACATAAAAGAACAGAGTTAAAAACAACTTCTTGGTAAAAACATTTTCTCAACTGGGCTCTGTTTTCTAGAGGCAAGAAGAGGCACATCTCTTTTAAGAGAGGCCTCCTGACTTAGCATTAGTGGGAAAAATCTTGCAGCTCTTTTAAGAGGCTCTGCCACCAAACACTTAAATAACGTTTATGAGAAGCCAGCATTGGGCTTCTTAATGATAGCATGGTTCTAAAAATTCCACAGAATTTTGGTAAAAAAAAAATGTGGCTCCTGCCAGTATTTCTAACATGGAGCTAGATTCTCAGGAAGCCAAAGAGTTGGGCAGATCCAGTTGCCAACGGTCCGACTTTAATCCTAGCTATATCACTTACTAAATTCATGTGCTCAGAAAAAGATAGAGATACATAGTAAAGACATATCCAGAGAAAAAGAACAAAGATAAAAACTTCTAAACAGTTTGTAGTGTGTTTAAAAATATACATAGGCTTGGGAGAGAAAAGAAAAGGACAGAGAAAGTCCTTTAAAAAAGAAGTATGGTCAGGTGTGGTATCACATGACTTTAATCTCAGTACTTGGGAGGCAGAGGCAGGTGCATCTCTGTGAGTATTCAGCTAGCCTGGTCTACAGAGTGAGATCCAGAACAGTTAAGGAAAACAACAAAACCCTGTCTCTATAAACCAAAAATTAAAAATAAAAATGGAAATAAAAATAGAGTTTTTTCATAAAAAATAGCCACATAAAGATGGAAAATTCACAGATAGTCTGGATACTGTATGTTATTATTTTGCCTTTATTGTTTGACTGCTGAAGAAGGAGCAACAGCTTCTAAAACACATTTGATTATAAGTGCTGCTGAATTAATCAAATCATATTTTGAAAATGTCTTGAATTCAAAATTTAAGTCAAACTATATGTTACTTTGAGGGGAAGGTTTGCTTTTGTTTCCACAGGAAAATAAAAGCTGTGGATTAAATCTGGTCTAAGAAAAAAATCAGGTTTGGTAAAGGAAGACCCCCTGAAAAAACTCTGATAGGAGAGGGTGGCCCAGATGTTTCAATGTTTCAGAGCAGCTCTTCTGCAGTTTTCTCCGATTTCTACATCCAGAACAGCCTCAAGACTTCTGCCTGAGAAGATCCAGACTCATAGAATAGTCCAATCAGGACTTGACCATAATCCTAAATTGTCTTTGGGTCCCCATAAGATTATCAGCACCCCAATCAGCAGGAATTAGCTTAGAAAACTAGGCCCACATTCTCAAAATACAGATTATGAATATTTAGTTTTCTTTAGAGTGTTGGTTACAAGTTGTTATTGATAATGGTCAGGAAAAAAAGCTAAACAAGGGAGATTAGATTATTGTTTTGAAAAGAAAAAAGGGTAAGTGTTGTGGGATAATGCTTTTGTACCATATAAAGATTTGTCATTTATATTGGTTTACTGATTGACCAGGCAAGAAGTATAAGCAGGATAACCAGATGAGGAGAATTCTGAGAAGAGGAAAGCCTCAGCCAGATGTCACCACGTAGACGTACAGGAAGCAAGATGAAAATGCCTCACTGAGAAAAGGTACCAAAACATATGTCTTAACATAGATAAAAATTATGGGTTAATTTAAGTTGTAAGAGCTAGTTAATAATAAGCTGAGCTAATAGGTCAATCAGTTTATGATAAATAAATAAATAAATAAATGTCTGTGTGCTTTGTTGGAATTAAACAGCTATGGGACAAGGCAGAGAAGAAACTTCTGTCTATACATACTAGTTAGCTTGAATTAGTTTTTCTACATTGTGTTCATGTATTACACATGTGTATCCTATAATATAGACAACTTTCAAACTGTTACTTTATTATAATACATAAAGAATATAATGAAAAATACACTGAAAATCTTAGTCTCAGTGTCTTATGTTCACTTAAAATGGATTAATGAAAATATAAAATATTAAAAAATAAATCTAATATGCAACTGGCATTAAGGAATATTAAACTTCTAAAGATAATCGTGCAATGGTTACAGGCTTAAATTTCCCAGAATCCCACAAGTTGAAGGCTTATTTTCTTGTTGATGGTGATGTTTACAAGATGCAAAAACAAAAGAGAGGTGGGGTCCAAAGGAGAGAGGTTAGTTTTTTGGAAGCCTGCTCTTTTCAGAAAATATTGAGACTCTGACTTATTTCTCTCTAGATTCCTTGCCACTTGTAGTACATCTCCTCTTCTATCTATACATTTCACCTACAGACCATAAGCACAGAGCAACAAAGCCAAGTGAAAATGTACTAAAGTTTTGAATCCATGGATCAAGCTACATTTTTTTCAGTGTGAAAGCCTCAGGTAATTTGTCACAGTACAGAATGCAGACCCACATAACAAAACTAGCATGGCTCTTCACAAAATTATATTTATATCTTAAGTATCTGATTCAGTTCAATGAATCTCAGTATTGTTACCAACTGGAAATGTAATAATTTTCAAAATTGAAAAAAAATTCCTGTGTGCTCTTTTATATAATGAAAAAGTTATAATACATGGTAATTTTTATGATATATATTGCTGTATTTCTACAAAGGCATACATTCAATTTTGGATCATTACTATATATTTTATTTTTAGGATTTACAAACAACTATACTTATCTTAAATGACTTGAGATCTGTTATGTGCTTTCTGATATTGACTTAGGAAGGTTGTATTGAGCCCTAGTAATTTATCTTTCAATAAGACTTCTTATACATTTGATTCCAGTATGGCCTATAGTTCTGGGTGTATTCCCTGTGTGCAGTACCTAACTCTTCCAATCATTTTTGTCCTATTTCTACATCTTCAGCTCAGAGTCCGTATCTTTATTATGTGAGGCTTGTTCAATTCAATCATTATCAGCTCTTATAAGAAAGACTACATGCAGCATTATTTCTATGATAGTCTAGCCTGGAAATTAATATAAATCATCCTTAAAATACAAAGTTCTTAGATAACTAGGCTATGTCTTTCTTTCTTAAAAAAATTTGTATTATCACTGTTTGCCACTTTGCCTGAAGCATCATAGATTTATTTCTTAAATTGTTAAACAAATCCATGTTATCCACTGGAAATAAAATCACTGTTTGTATAAGATCACTAAGAACATGATAAAGTTTAATGGTTGCCACTCAGAAAAAAAATAAAACTTACAGGATCCTAATCTGTTAATACAAAGTGTTTTTGAACTAAATAGAATAAGATATTACTTGAAACCACTGAGTGCTCATTTACTGGTATTGTATTTCTTAATTAATCAATCACAGTAAATTTGCCAGCTAACTAAATATTGCAAAAGAGAAGATGAATGCTTTTCCAGACATGCTAAAATAGAAGAATATGGGACATTTTTGAAAGAAAATAGACTTTTGGGAAAATGTCAAATAGTTTTAAAGTATAGCCTTTAAAAGGTGGTTCTCTTTGCGGAGAGAGATCCAAAAGACTAGCCAGAAGATCCAAGTTTACGCTACAGGCTCTACATTGCCTGGATGACCTTGAGAAATGGTTGACAGAGTGACATTGTTAGATTATTGTATTCTTGAAGCTGGAAATAGAACAACTTAGAAAACTATAATGAATGCTTCTTGCTATTCAACTCCTAAGTGTTTATTGAGCATAGATTCTGTGCCAGGCACTCTACTTGTCAGGGAGATACAAAATAGCACAGTGAGAGAGACCTGCTATGCATGCTTTTCTATTTATTTGTTACTGGATACCATGAGAAAATCTATGGAAAAATTCATTTTGTTTTGTGAGCCTACGTTAGGATCACAAGGATAGATTTGCAGAGTGGGTGACTGGAACTTCAGGTCAATAAATGATCAAGGGGGCAGAACATTATAAACAAAGAAGTATGTACTCAACCATACTTGATATACCAAGGACAGGGTACATTTAGGAATTAGAAAATAGTACCAGGGTAACACAAAGTGAACGCGAGAAAAACTATGAGACAGGGAGGGAGGAGATTAAAAAGCAGGGTCCCCTAGGACATCTTAATGAGTTTGCTCTTCAAAAGGACAGTAGTGGTGACTACTAAAGGCTTGTAGTAGTAGACAAATATTAATTAGCCTCCAAGAAGGATGTCATAAGAGCCAGGCTATATGCTGGAAGAAGAGGTCTTCAGCAAAATCAGAAGAGAAATTAAGTATTGGTAGTTTTGTAAAAGAAAAAGTAGGTTTTATGCAATTTAATAACAGAGTGTTAACAAGGAGACTTCAATTATAAAAGGTTTTACCCTAGAAAAAAAACACAAGAATGATTGACACATTCATAAAAACAGAAATGCATACGGGGGCATATTTCAATATAAGCATCAATAATTCACTTATTGATATTACAAGTACTTTTTAAAAGTAAGATATCATAAATATAAATTACATTTTCCTTAGTAGTATCACAATTATACAAAATAATTTCTATTGGTCTGTTTTTCATATAATATGAAAACATCAAACTATTTTTTAAAAATGGTATACTATAGTCTACTCTTATTTATACCAAAGTCTATACATAACCTAGACATTTTCTTACTTCAAATATATTTTCATGCGTGTACAGTTTCATAAAGAGAATTATTTAACTGAAGCTCAAAATGAATTTGAGTGGGTGACAGGAAAATTTTTTTCTTCACTGTTAGTTCTTCTCAACATATTTCTTTGCTGGGTTTGTATGTGATATGATTTGAATCACTTAGACTTTTGGTACCACCTTGGGAAACAACAAATCAACTGTGCAACTGTAATTGAAATCAAGTTAAAGCTATGATATGAAACAAGAATATTTTATATTTGATTTAAAATATAAATGCTTTTTAGGCTTAGTCTGAAATAAAATACTTTGATTATAAAAGGAAATTGTAAGGAATTCATGTTCTTAGGTCATAATTTATCCAAGCGTAGACTAACTTCAGTTATTATTTCATATGATGCTCTTTTGGGCTCAAATTTAGAGCCAGTCCTCGTTTCATCAATGTTTAGATTTGAAACAACTAATACAGATGCACACAGTTTATGTTGAAATGTTAAAATATGGAAATATAAAATTTTAAAATATTAAAATCATTACACAACTTTGATAATACAGTAAACATATAAGAACTCATGGGTAAAATATCCCTATGATACATGTAAAGACTTGCTTTTTTATTTTATAATGTGTGTATATATTTCTGTATGTGGTTTTGTGCACTTAGTGTTTGTGCCTGGAGGATTCTAAAGCTAAAGTTACAGGCAATTGTGAGTCCCCCAGTGTACATGCTAGATACTGAATAAGAAGACACACAGGCATGGTCAAGTCCAAGCAAAGGCAAAGAACCGTACCTACAACTTGGGATCATATCCTTGTCTCTCACTAACTTTTAGCTTCTTGATAAATATGGTGTTAATTCTTATACTACGCTCTGTATTGATATACTTACATTTGTCTGATCACCCATTCTATGGTTCAGATAGGTTTGTTCTCTGAAATCTTCCTGTGCTGAATGTTTAGTCCTCCTGCAACAGTAATGACGGCTTTTTTGGGCAGTCATTAAATTAGAAGAGATCAGAATTCGTGGGGGGAGCAGTACCGATCTCTATGACATGGGTTTTCATATGTCTTAGGAGAGTATATTGTTATAAAATAATGCTCCCTCTACTCACATTCTTTATCCTTTCTGCTTTTCAGCAATAATACAGTGAAAGAGCCATCAGACAGGAATTTTATGTAGGGATTGGATGGATGTAGCAGAAGAAGTGCAATTTGGTTCCTTGATTCCAGCTAGGTGGCTCACTATTGCCTGGGACTCCAGGTCCAGGAGAAATTATGCCATCTTCTGCTCTGTGCATCCACTCATATGTATGCCTGAACACACAGACAAATACACACATGTAAATAAAAATTTGTTTTTTATTTACATTAATAGATCTTTAAAACTATACCATTTAATCTCATGATTTAAGAAAATTTATTGCAGATACTCTCTTATATTAGAGTACATATCTACATTGAAAGTATGTTTGATGTTGTTTATATAATTTAAATAGGTTGATTCTTTTCATGGATACTTGTCTCACTTATCTACACATAAATTTAATGATGCCTTAGTCTTATGTGTTAGTTTTGCAAGTATTTTTAATGTCATATATGAATCTGATGAACTAAACAATGAAACTGTAATTTTATATGAATAATTTTTAAATAAATTAAGTCACTTGCCTATATTAATAAAGGAGTGACTTAGTTGCATATTTATTCATGGTTATATAATTCAATTGTGCCACGTTAGACCCTTAATGTTTTGGTGTTCTGTTCATTGAGGCATTTTCAAGTAATAGGCAAAGTCTTGGATATCTGGGATATTTTAAGAGGTAAGATGCACTGCTCATAAAATATCTACCATCTTACAAGAGTGCTACCTGTAAAAATAAAACCTAAGATGTTACTGAACCTACACACAACATTTTATTATATGCAATCCTTTTTATATCTATTTTCATAGTCCACCAAAACATATATCCTTAGGGTTGTTTTAATAGATCAATTACCTGAGATTTAGGTCAATGGCCTAATTTCATACTTTCTGTTGATATTCAATACTGTTTTCTTATAAATAAATCATTTTATTAAAGCAGGCTACTTCAAATACATAGTATAAGTAATGATTTCTAGTGTTTGGTGATCTGTATATTATTCATATCAAAATTTTTCATCAGTGTTTGTAGCATGAATGAAATGAATTTATTTATTATTTATTTATTTTGTGTGTACACACACATATACACACACGTGTGTGTTTGTGATGTATACTTCTTGTTATTTGAATGTTGTATATGTGCTCAGAGCTCACATTTCTGCACATGAATGATGTAGAGCCAGAGATTGTGGTCAGTTGTCTTTCTCAGACATTGGCACATTTGCTTCCATGAGAGAATTTTTTTTTACTTCTTATTTGACTAGATTGGCAAAAAGTAACCTTCAGGGATTCACCTGGCACTTCCCTATCAATACTGGGGTTACAAGCATGCACTGGGTCTGTTTTATTACGCATATTCTGGAGATTTTTGACCCTGAACTCCATGTTGGCATGGCTGGCATTGGATGACTGAGCCACCTCAGAAGTCTTGAATCTGTATTTCTGTAGGATTTGCTCTGCTGGCTTTTTTTTTTTATGTCCAAAGATTTTTTTTGTAGTAGACCAGCAAGTTGAGGCCATCATTTCATAAATAGAAATAGGTGTTTAGAAAAGCTGCAAGGCTTAGTGGCTAAAAGGAAAGACTCTCAAACCAGACAGCTTTGTAAACCCAAGTCTTTACTTCTGTGCCTATGTAGCTCTGTGTATATTACTTTCTGCCTTCCCGAATGTTCTTCAATTTCGTTTCCAATACAATTACAGTAATGTTCCACTTATGTCTCAAGGTAGCTACAGACATGTTATGAGTTGAAAAAACTACAAGGCAGAGAACAGCACCTGGAACTTGCTAAGCATTATGCTTCAAAACCAGCCACTAAATTGTGACTCTTGAACTAAAAACAGTGCTTTACTCAGAATCTTAAAAAAATATATTCTCATCATCCTGCTCGGTTTCGAGAATAATGTTTTCATTTATATAAATATCTTGTATAATATCTTTTATATAAATATCCATATTATTGGAAATTTCTTTTCAAATTAACATTTTGAAGAACTTTTTTTCATTCTTTAACCCAATATAATTCTCATTATAATTTATTTTTATTTTCATTTTACTTAACAAATATTGACTACCTGCATTACATAAAGCTCTTTGCTAGTTAATTGAATGTGAAAAAGTTACCAAAAGATAAAGTCATCTCTTTCTTTTATCTCAATGTGTGAAACAACAATAATAATAATCTATTTTTACAATTGTGTATGGTAAATCCATATTCAGTAATGTGTTTGGTATATCAACCAGGATTTATGTTTCATTTACTTTTGATTTATGGTGTGTATCCAATGGTCTGTAAATATCAGATATTTGCTAAGTTATGCCTTAGATTTTCAATTATTCCTTTATATAATAAAGATAATGTTTTTTCTCAATTATGGACTAGGACATAATTGATTGCTTTTGTACCAATGATTACACATATAAAAACTGGATCACTTTTACAAATGCTGAGAGTTCCAAACCAAAGTAATCTGACTTACTCTTCTACATCTATTTTTAATAATTAATATTAACGACTAAATGTATTAATATGATTAGGGTCATTGATGACTTTTAGGTAAGAATTTATAGCATCATTATCATTTAAAATATATCCATAAAATTATACGTGTAGAAGGCCAGGCTTATACGATTGTGACTATGAAAATGTCACAAAGGAAAAATGTTAGCTAGCAAAATCTATATTAATGGAAGCACTAATGTTCTGCTGGAGACTTTCTGTTCAGGCTGGGATAAATTGTGATCAGGATTCTAAATTGCTTCCTTATGTAAAGAGGAGAATAGACTAATCAGCTATTCATACATTGCTTACAGGAGCTTCCACTTACCCCTCACTTAATAGTGATTTTTATTACTATGAACATTTAGTTTAACTCTGTATCAGCAAATTCCATGTTGGGCAAATAAATTTATTATATGTGAACCTTTATATATATATTCTGATAATCACTAAAACAATATGAGTCTCCATTTAGTTTTTCAGAATGCTGTATTTTTAGAAATGTTGAGTAGACCTCAAGCAGCAATGCTTATAATAGAACAAATGTTTATGATTCTGCAGTTATTATTTTTATTCACAACGCCATTGTTTCTTCACAATAGATCAGTGGGAATTATTCCCAATGAATCATAGTAGTTTACACAATTATGTATTTACATTTTCAAAGACTCACTCTCATTCATCAAATTAATATTTACAAATATTAGTCTATAATTTAATAATAGCTTGTATGTTATATAATCTATAATGTATGGTGTATGTATATACTGATACAAAATTTTGTCAAATATATTCCTAGCCAATGGGAGAGAAAAAGTGGGAATTCAATTAATATTTTATTGTGTCTTATCTATATTAATTATTTTGAAAACTGAATTTTTAGTTCTGTGATATGTCGTACATGGGTCTTTCCCTTCCTCACTGAGTATGAGTTTGTCTTAACTTTTCTTTAGTAACTAATGCTTTCATTGTGTGTATTTCTGGAGGGTTTGTAACATCCTTATTCAGAAATAGCAGCAGTATAATATTTAGGAGACGTCCCAGATGCTGAGGCAGCTAGGCCAACTGAGACTACATAGAGATTACCAAACCAACCAGAGCTAGGTAGTGAGACTGAGAAAGGAAATAAACAAAGATCCATGCAGTAATAACTTTCATTTACACCTTATTCAACCTGTTTCAAAGAGATTGTTAATAACACACAACTACATTATGTGATGTCCTCTGTTTTACAGTAATTTTTATTCTCCTGAGCTCAGCACTGACATGAACCTTAATGTGCCCAGTACCCTCAATAGAAACCAGGAATAGAGAATTTGTATGGACTGATCTCTCAAGTAATAAGGTCAGATGAGCTAAAAGAGGTCAACCTGTGATTTAAAGCTACAAGCCACAACAGTATGCAGTAATTATTCAACCGCCTTTTCCTGAGTGACTTATTAGAACCAGGGGATCTGGGAAAGGCTGAACCAAAAGGCAAGGCTTTTTGACATTACTGCTTTGTGAATTAGTGGCTTTGCTTTGCTGTAGATTTTTTTTTTTTTACTTGTAGCTGACTTCCCTTTTCTGTTACATATTTGGGGATTAATTTCCACAGTTCAGAACCATTTCGTGAAAACAGTTTCTCACTGCCAGGTGAGAGATCTGTCTTCCTGCAATTATCTTCTTCAGCAGACATTTGATCAGGATCCAGGCATAGAGCATCACATGTGAGATATTCACAGATCTCCAAGGGCATAGAATTCCTACCTGCCCAAGCTGCTGCTCTGGTTTCACCCCAATTAAAAGATTCTTAACTCCTTGTGTTGCTTTTCACCTCAGTATACTGACGATTTTAGTTTAGGACTCCCAAGGACAGCAGAAGGGATATTTAACTACAACCCAGAGAAAGACCCACAACACACATGATCAGAATGGCTGATAACAGCATGGGCTAGAACTATTAGAGGTCTGGGTCTCTTCTTCATTTAGAGCAGCAACTCTAACTCCAGATGTAGGCCCATAGAAACTTCAGCGTCTGGTGTATGAGCTATCTGATCAAGAGCCATCAACTTCTCCCCAACTGTTTACATAGGTTGCCTGGTTTCCTGGTATCATCTATATCTAGTACTGGGAGAAAAGAAGTGACACATTGATTTAAACAATTTATTTCCTCTTTAGAATTTTACTGAAAGTAAACCTTTTAGTTCTTACTAACCACCTCAAAATGTAGCATAGTGGACTAACCTTCCCCTCTTGAATTCCTTGATAATTTAATCCCTTTCTTTTTTTTTTCTCTCATGGTTTATTTTTTTTTTTTATATTTAAAAATTTCCAACTCCTTCCCTCCTCCTCCCCCCTCCCTCCGCTCCTCCTCCCCCTTTCCTCCCCTCCTTCTCCCCCTTCCCTCCCCTTCCCTCCACCCATACCTCCCCTCCCTCCCTCTCAAGGCCAAGGAGCCATCAGGGTTCCCCACTCTATGCTAAGTCCAAGATCCTCCCAACTCCCCCCAGGTCCAGGAAGGTGATCGACCAAGCTGATTTATTCTTAACTAACTTTCTCCATTAAGGAGTTCGACAGACATGGACGAGCCACTCCCGTTGATCTGTGTGTGTATGTGAAAGCTTTTATCTGATTTTCTATGGAGCAAAAGAATCCCTCTCTTGGAACCTGCTAGGAGTGGGGAATTTCTGATTTTAAGGATATGTAGGACTGGGAACGTTTGTAATGGGTAGGACAAGAAAGAATGATGTAGAACTAAGAACAACATAGAACAAGAGAGAACAAGGAAGAAAAAGGATTGAGAAAAGAGTAAAAAAAATGGAAAGATGATTCCCGTTGTGAGTAGATTTCTTACTTCCTGGATTTTAACCCTCAGATTTCTAGTCCGCCTTTAGCTATTCATGGAATCATTAGTTGAACCCTGAAACAGAGTCTTAGAAGGCCAGAACTTTTAAGGCTCTCAATACCAGGCATTTCTTTGGCAAAGAGACAGGTGAATGGATAAAGAAATATTCAGATTATACTTAAACTGCTCATGCATTTATGCTTTATAAAATGTATCATTTATCCTTTATTGTGCCCAAATCTTAAATATGAAATAGTACATATTAAAAAAGGATGCATTTGAAAACAAAGCATTATTTGTAAAACAGTAAGTTGTGAAAGAAAGCGAGTGGGGGTATGGGTGGAGGGGAGGGGAGGGGAGGGGAGGAGGAGGGGAGGGGATGGCAATTTTTAATAAAAAATAAATAAACTGGAAACAAAACAAAAAAAGAAAGCATGAAAATTCTTGATTACATTGGCTAAAATGATTATTTAAGAATGATTTCTAGCTGGGGTCGTCATGGTGAATCCCTGGTGAATCTCTAGTGACACGTTTCTTGCTGAACCATAAGCAATAGAGGAGAGGGTACCTGAACTTTTCCCTGTAACCAGACTGATGAATATCTTAAACATCACCATAGAACTTTATCCAGCAACTGATGGAGACAGAGGCAGAGACCTACATCGGGGCACTGGACTGAGCTCCCAAAGTCCAAATGAAGAGTAGGAGGAAGGAGAATATGAGCAAAGTTGTCAAGACCATGATGGGTTCACTCACTGAAAATGTCTACCTGAGATATTGGAAGCTCACCAACACCAGCCAGAGTGGGAAGTAACCACCATAGGACCAAACTAGTCCCTCTGAATGTGGTTGAGAGTTACATAGCAGGGCAGACTGAGGGGCCACCAGGATTTACCCTACTGCTTGTACTTCTTTTTGGTAACCTATTGTACTTGTTTGGATACCTTGCTCAGCCTAGATATAGTAGGAAGGGCCTTGGATCTTACCCAAAGCAATGTGCCTTGCCCTCTCAGAAGAGTAGATGGGGGCCGGGTAGGGGGTATGTGGAGAATATGGGAGGAGGGGAGGGAGAGGGAACTTGGATTTGTATGTACAATGAAAAAAGACAGTTTGTTTTCTTTTAAAAAAATAAAGAGAATAATTTCTAAAGATATTCTGCTATACTCATACATTGGTGCCTAGCCCAATCATCATCAGAGAAGCTTCCTCCCACTGCTGATGGGAGGACCCACAGTCATACATTAGAAAAAGCACAGGGAACCCCACAAAAGTAGGGGGAGGATGGATTGTTGGAGATAGAAGGGTCAAAAACAGCAAGAGAAAAAACCCACAGAAACAACTAAGAAAACTAAAAGGTGCTCAGAGACTGAAGCAGCAATCACAGAGTCTGTATGGGTCTCAAGTAGGTCCTCTGCATACATGCTGTGTTTGTTTAGCTTGGTGTGTTTGTGGGACTCCTAAAGAGTCTCTGACTCTTTCCATGCTTCTGGGACCCTTTGCCTTTTCTTGGGTTGATATGAGGGTTTCTGCCTAGTCCTATTGTATCGTGTTATGTCCCGTTCAATTGATATCCCTGGGAGGCCTGCTATTTCAGAAAGGAAACAGAGGAGCAGTGAATCTAGGAAAGAGGATAATTGTGGGAAGGACTGGGGGGGGGGGCAGACGGAGGAGATACTGTGGCAAAGATGTATTGTTTAAAAAAGAATAAATAAAAAGGAAAACAAAGGAATATGTACAACTTTTTATCAGGATATTAGTCTTCTATTTTCATATTTATAAGGACAGATACTTATAATTAGCTTTTCAAGACTGAGATTGATAATTTAATATTGTATAGGAATTAGGACCTACCAAAATTTATTGGTTACTTAGCAAGGTGTTCATAAATGCCTATAAGGTGAAAGTCATTTTTTGATACTTTTAGATTCTTTTTACTTACTCATAATTGAGAATATATTTATGTAGCATCAGTATAGATCATTTGCAGACTGAAAGAACTGTTAGGCAGTTTACAGTTTACATGGCATACAGTGTCTGGGTGGAGTTTTTGTAATTCCCATACTCCTAGACAGTAAGCCTGTGTGTTCACAGGTACGACGAGAATTTAATTAGCAGCCAAATGGTGATTCCTCTCAACCACCTTGTTTCTATTCCTGTTCTTGAAAGATTGAAATGGCATTTCCTGCCCTCCCACATTTTGTCAATTCATCACATTTACAGTGTCAGAGTTTCTGTTTATACTTAAACGATTTAAATTGAATCTTCTTTCCATACTCTCTTCCCTCAATCTGAGATGCCTGCTCATCCTATTGCAGACATTTGTACCTGAATGGCTATTCAGCTAGATTTGAGCCTTGAGAAATTCACATTTAAGACTTGTGTTTGCAGATTTCAAACTGGTAGTTATATTAATAAGTCTAAGCTTCCTCTTTATTTTTCTTTTATTATCTGAAACCAAGCAGACCCTCAACAAATAGCTGGTCTTGGTGACAATGACTTTCATCCTGCTTTGGGCTTCAAAACCCCATCTTTGGTTGCATGCAGCTCCCCAATTTTCTCCTTCAATCTTTGATCCAGTTTGTTTGTTTCTTTAGAGCTTACTTTTTTCTTTCTTTCTTTTTCTTTAATTTTCTTTCTTTCCTTCTTCTTCTTCTTCTTCTTCTTCTTCTTCTTCTTCTTCTTCTTCTTCTTCTTCTTCTTCTTCTTCTTCTTCTTCTTCTTCTTCTTCTCCTTCTTTGACATACTGTTCTCTTTCCTTTTTATAGTCAGATAAGTTTTGAGATTAAAAGCCACATGTTAGATGGTATTTTTGTGTGTGTGTGTGTGTGGTTGTTGTTTTAGAATGTTTGCTGCCTCCTCAGAAATACCTACCCAACCATAGATTTGATGCTAATATCCATGTAAGGCCAGTGGAGGCATTGGATTATGGCGCTTTTTATAAGGAATTGTAAGGCTTCAACTGATAAGAAGCTAGTGCATTAAAGTATGCATCACTGTTGACAAATAAAGATAGTTGTTCAAATTATTATTCATAGACTCCGATGATGCATACTTCCAAAATTCTAACTATATTAGCATCTATAATCATTGTATAATCTTAATAGTTGAGAGACCAAGGCAGGAAGATTGCTTGGAGTTAAAGGTCAGTTTGAGTTCTATAATAAGTTTCTGGCAAACCAGTCTACCATCTGGGTTCCAGGATAATTTTAGGGCTACAGATTTCCATCCTGTCTCTACAAAATAAAATTAAAAATAAAACAATATTTTGTGCCATCTATAGGGTTTAACACTTGTGATCCCATCACTCAGGAGGCTGAGGTAACAGGATCATCACCATTCCAATAACAGTTAGTTGGAATAAATAGTGATACTCTCCATGAAAACACACACACACACACACACACACACACACACACACACACACACACACACATACACACACACACACACACACACACACACACGTAAATTCAATGACTGAAGAACAGCTCAAGTGAGGTATCATCGGATGCACAAGAATATCACTATCAACTTTCTCAAAATTAGTGTTTCTAGTGTCCAAATACTGTCTCAATCCTCTGTTGTAAACTTTCTTCATCATCTCAGCCTCCAGATTCTGACTAAATCAATACATCAGGAACTGAGTCAATATCTGTGGGTTGTATTTGCCTCAATTCCCAGAATGGAGTTATGTTTGAAGATTATTCACAAGGACACAGGAGGATGAGCAGTCCTGCGTGTGGGAGGGGCGACTGTCCGTTTCCAAGAGAGAGTGAGTGTAAGGTTTTAGAAAAATGTCTTAGGGTTGAGGGGGCTTACAAATGCATTTAGAGTCTTTCAACATTTCTTTCTTTTTTTTTTCTTTTTTCTTTTTTTAGATGAACCAAGTGCAAATTACCAATTTTTCAATTCTGGAGCTCAACAAACTTTAAACTTCTATTTTGATTTTTCACTTCTTACAAAATTAGTAAGAGAAAATCTACATACACCTTCAGCATTTTGCTTGAGAATGCTCGAATACAAGTTTGTCTCTTACAACTTCTTCCTTTAGGAGAACACTATAGCTCAATGGAACCAACTTTGTGGCAATTTTATATAAAGACACTTTCCGTTTTCTCATATTACCTGTAGAGAGAATCCAATTAGTCTTAATAATAAAAGCCTGGAGTCAGATATTAGGGAGTCAAAGCTGAAAGATCAGAGAAGAAGAGCAGTCAGCCACTAGGTCTTACCTCTATGAAATCCTCAGACCAAATGGGGTATCCTCTTTCCCCAAGTCCTCAGACTGAATGCAGTGAGATCCTGTCTCTCTGCCCAGGCATATCTCTTCCTATCTCTACCTCCCTGGTAAATAAAGGTGGGATCCACCATCAGGCTTTCTCCTTTAAACTGAATCAATCTCAAGCAGCCTAAGATTACCTTCATTCACAGAGATCCATCTGCCTCTACCTCCCCAGTGCTGGGATTAAAGGTGTGAGCCACCACCATCTGGCTCTACTTCTCTTTTAGACTGGATCAATCTCCTATAGACCAGTGTAGCCTTGAACTCACAGAGATCAATCTACTTCTGCCTCCCATGTGCTGGACTGAAGGTGTGTGCCACCACTGCCTGGCCTCTCTATCTAATGGCTGGACCCTCATTCTGATCTTCTGAGAAGCTTGATTTTCTACACCACAAACAAATATCACCATAATTACCAACCTACATTTCTACCCAGCAGGAACATGATGTTAATATTTCTGTTAATACATTCTATTCGAGATCGCATATATTCTCTTTCAGATGGGAGAAATTTGCTCTTTTCTTCTAGAATCAAGACCAAAACTATGCATGCTTCTATGAAAAGTCATTTCATGATATTTATTTTTCTTTTGCTCCTTTCTTCCTGCTTGTACTTCAGATATATTTGATTGTTCCTCATAACCCAGTTCAAAAGTGGCTCCAGCAATTTTAAGCATTTGTTACAGAAGGACTTCCCTTCATAGTGTCCGTGGTGGTTTAAGTAAGAATGGCTCCTATGGGCTCATATATGTGAATGCCTGATCATCAGGGGCCAGCACAACTTGAGAGGATAGAGGAAGTGTGGCTTTGTTTGAAGAAGTGTGTCACACGGGGTGGGCTCTTGGGCTTCAAAAGCCCAACCAAGGTCTAATGTTTTTCTCTTCTTGTTGCCTGTGTTTCTTGATGTAGAACTCCCAGCTACGTCTCCACCATCATGTTTGCATGCATGACACCATGCTTATATCACACTACCATGATAATAGAGGACTAAAACTCTAAAATGTAAGCAAGTATCAACTAATTGCTTCCTTTTGCAAGAGTTGCTATGGTAATGGAATCTCTCCCTAGCAACCCTAGCAACAGAACACTAACTAACACAGAAGTTAGTACCAGGGGATGGATGAGGGAATTACTGTGAATGTCTTGACCACGCTGCATGTGGTTTAATGTCAACTTTGTGACCTTGGATTTTGAAAGCACTTGAACATTTTAAGCAGGACTTAGTAGGCTATACTAAAAGGAGCATGGGATATGGTCATGCTGAGGGTGATTTGGACTGTGGAGTCATAGCTCAATAGATATTCTTCTTGTGGTATTTTGGCAAGAAAAAATGTGACCGTTTTTGCCCATGTCCATAAAGTGCCTGCCTAAGGCCTTATAGAAGAGTTTTAGTTAAATAGCATCAGCAGAGGAGATTTCAAGACAGCCTTGTTTGACTGTGATGTGTCTATTACTTGTCACTGTTATGCAGATCCATAATGAAAAGGCAAAAAATCTGGGCAAGGAAATATACAACATGTACAGTTTGAGAAGAAAAGGAGCCCCAGGAATTATAATGCAGCCAAGTCCTGTGCTCAAGCAAATAAGAAGTTCAAAGACAAGCTTGATGCTAATTGGGATAAAGGGAATCTTGACCTCTGAGGAAAAGACCACCCAGGTAACTTTCCATCTTATAAAAGGAATTAAAGAAAATCTTAAACAGTAGAGAAAACCATCAAAACCAGAAAGCTTATGAAAATGTAATTGAACAAGGGGGCCACGTTCAAGCTCCAGCAAGCAACACAATTTGGCAACCTTTGCTACAGGATTCTGGCTTTAGACTCAAGTATAGAAGAAAGGAGATATGTAATTTCCCTGTGCAGCTAAGGAAAGTTCTGAGGCCAGGCATGTATCAGGGTGTCTCTGCATGGGGGAATAGAGATGGCATGAAGCTGGGAAGGTGAAAACGGGATAGCCTTGACAATACCAAGATGATGGAGATAGAAGAGTCATAGATTCCTATGAAAGCAAACTACAAACTTGGTGTGGAACTAGCCCAAGAAAATGAAGTATGCTGTTGTCAACAAAGCTTAAAAGAGTTAGAGATCTGGAGATCTCTTTGATATCAGATGTGGAGATGCAAAATTTGGAGTTTCCTTGTTCATAGTATCTCTTCACAGCAGTTGATCCCTGACTAAAACAGTCTATAATCTGCAGTGCTCTGTTAAATGCACCATAATAGATAAAAAAAATTCCCTCAGGGTTTTGACTATTAACATCAGGACAGTGGCATGATTAGTTTAGGGGAAGGCCTTGCTGAAGATACTACTGTAATCTTTCTGTTACTATTAAGGTTCTCTTTCTTTCTTTCTTCTTTCTTCTTTCTTCTTTCTTTCTTTCTTTCTTTCTTTCTTTCTTTCTTTCTTTCTTTCTTCTTTCTTTCTTTCCTTCGTTCTTTCTTTTTTTCTTTCTTTCTTGGTGGAGAAGGAAATACAGGTACATGAAAATTCTACTGTCTTTTCTTCATGTGTTATTTCTCAGTCCTATTGGAGCCCCATCTTCATTCAGTGTAATTACCTTCTTTATTATTCCGTTACCAAATATAGTAACATATAAAATGTCAACATGTGTATTCTAAGAGCCACGAATTAAGTTTGTATGCATACCTATATATTATACAATATGCATAATATATTTGCATGCAAATGTACATACATATACACATATATACATATATAACCATATCCACATAAATATACAAACATACATTCATGCTTATATACTCACTAAAGAGCATATAATGAAGAAACAGCTTTTGTCAAAATAATTTTAATGTGAATAAAGGACATCTTGTAACTGCTTGTCCAACCAATATTAGCCATTAATTTTAGGTCTTTTTTTTCTTTTAACATGCCTGCTAATGGAAGCAGCTTCATGTTCATGACTGATGTCAGGCTCAATAATTTGCATTAAGAGGCTTCGTGTTGCACTTTCCTAAATCAGCATGTACCTTAACTACCAAGTGTTCCAATGATTGATTGCTATCACTATTTTCATGACATTAAACACGCATAAGCTAAGGGTGGCCAGAATGAAAACACAAAATTCTAAGAATATAAAGAAACATATTAACATTTAAATATGTGACTTGAGGGAAGAAAGATAGAAAGATCAAATGCATGTGTTTAAGTAAGTAAATAGTTTTAATATTGCAAATCTGATTTTTTTTCTTTTGGAAATACATACAAAATTTATATTCTAGTAAGTACTGAATCTTTACTTTTTATGTTTCATTTGCTAAGTTTGCAATTAATATTATTTTAAATTAGTTTCTTCAATTATTTTATCATCATGAAAATTCTACTTTTTAAATTTGCCTTCTCCAAGTGAGATATTTTAATATGAATTTTGAGTAAGGATAATAACTAATCTACTATCAGTTTTGAATATTATGTATTATGTAAACTTTATTTCATGTCTGTATTTGGTTTAGTAATTTTCAACAAATACTTCATCTTAAATAAAAATAGATGCACAAAATGAGTGAATTTTCATATAATGTAAGTGTTCAACATAATCATTTGGATATTAAGAATTTATTTTACATATAAAATTGATTTACAGGAATTGGAGAGATGGCCAGATGGTTAGGAATGCTTGTTTTCCTCTAAAGGTCAAGGTTCAGTTCCTAGCACCCATATGGTGGCCCACAACAGCCTGTTACTCCTATTGTACAAAATCTGATGTCCTCCTCTGATATCTACAAGAATGAGACCTGAATGCCATACCCTTACACATATACGAGTATTCACCATGGAAGTTTGACACAACATAAGGACATTGTTTGTTAAACAATGATGTTTGTAGCACTGTTTGTAATCTCAGTCAGTTGTGTTGGTTGGAGTCAGTGACTTAGTTCCTTGTAAAACTGCAAAAGATGAAGGTATCTATCATTCCTTCCTTTTGTGATCCTTTCTGTTCTGTAGAATAAATGCAGAGCAAGCATTTATCGTTTGGGACAGACACGCAGTGATATACACAATCACACAGACACAGAACAAAAAGACTGTGTGTCCAGGAAGACATGGATGCAGACAGAAATAATACTACAGAAGACATAGGGAGAGAGAAATAAAATATTAAACTCTGTGTTCACTCCTGGTTAATTTACTCCGTGATGAGTTGCTTAATATTAATTGTCTTTAATGTAACATGCATATATTACTGGTGACTCTGAGTGTATTATTAATGCCTTCAAACCTACACAAAGCAAACAAAATGCAAATGAACATAAAATCCATATACATAAAATTTAGTAATTAATTGATGTATAATCAGTCTTAATATTCAACTATCAGAAGTATCTAACATACCATAAATTTTTGATATGTATAATTTATAGACATATTGTGTAATCAACACTTTTTTCTGAGTATAGATTTCAAAAATATTGCTTCAGATTTCTTTTCCTCCCAAGTGAGAGATTACTTATATAGCCACAATTAAAAATGTGTTTTTATATTTGCATTTTATTTCTTGAGTCATCCTTGAGATAGAGCCTCACTTTATGAGCCTGAAAAGTCCAGACTTTTATATAAATTAGTCTGTCCTTGAACTTGTGCATAACCTTCTGCCTCTATCTCCCCTCCTAGTGCAGGGATAAAAATTTAGATGTTACTACATTTTTATCTCAGAAAATGTGAACGAGTCAATCTAAATGCACCCAATCTAGTGTGACCTTAATAAATGTTAACAGGTTTGAAGAATATTACAAAAGATATTTTTATATCAAGTGTAAATGGGAAAATCTTGAAACAATACTAGGAAAGGCCACTCAGTGCTCTAAATTCCTTGGTTCTGTAGGAGACCTACTGGGCAAAAAGAGTTGAACACAATTTGTGGAAATGTTTCTAGAAGGAAGAGAGGGAGTTAGGATATAAAATGAGGTAAAAGTTCAACAGCCAATAAACTACAGAATATTTAAACTTGATTTTTATCAGTTCCTAAATTTAAAAAAATGATAAAATTTACAAAAATCATTTATAATTAAAAGGGGTTATCAAGTCTATAGGATCTTATCACACTGGTGTATAATTGTTGACTTCTTTCATCTGTGTCCACCTGTATAATTCTCATGGTATAAATTTTGAATATTAACAAATATATAGCATATATGTATCAGAATGTATTATGTTGGTGAGAGTGTAGACATATATGTGTGTGTTTCTATAAATACACATATAAACACATACTAATTTGCACTGTGAGTGAATCAAAATATTCATTGCCATTCATCATTAGGCTAATGACTGCTTACAATAATGGCAGGGTATGTGACATACTGTGGAAAGGCATGTAGTTTCTAGTATACTCAACATGTTGGGATAAAAAAATCATCCTGAGGCATATTGGTCAGAAATAATCTATACAACTGTTTTCCAACTTAACATTCATTTAAATTCTGTTTGCTATAATAATGTCAACACAAATATAAACATTGTACTTTCACTTCCACTACAGCCTGGGTGCTTAGGTTTAGCTTGGGTTTATTGAGATGTTTTCACAATGGAAAAAAAAAAGCTAACAGATGTCTATACAGTAAAGTGACAGAAGATATTTGATGTGAGTTTAGGTGTGTTGTCAGAATTTACAAAGTACTGGGGAGGTACTGGATATTAAAATAGAAACTAATCGGGTTTCCTTTGTTTATTCCATTTACTTAATTAGCTGGTTCTCAACCTGTGTGTCATGACCCCCACAGACATCATCTATCAGATAGCCTGCATATCAGATAGTTACATTGTTATTCATAACAGTAGCACAAATGTAATTATGAAGTAGCATCAAAAATAATTTTTGGGGGGGGGCTCACCACAAAATGAGAAACTGTATTAATATGTTGTAGCATTAGGGAGGGTGAGAACCACTCCTTTAGCTAGTTTCTTATGTATTTGTCTATTTTGCAGTCCTTTTTTGTTTAATTCCAGAGTTTCTTTTATGTCCTTTAGTTTTATTTTTGCTCCTTTTTTTTCTCCTTTATCAGAGGAGCATGTACACTCTATTATTAAGTTTTTTCTTTTAAATAATGCTTACATTCTTTTCAGCAGGCAGTTGGATATGGTCATTGGTACCATCCTTGTTCAGTTCATATTTGTGCAGCATGTTGGTAGGAATTTACAAGTGTAGCTTCTGACATCACTGGGAGACACAACATCACAGATACCTTTCTGGCCCCTGGTTCTTACAGTGTTTTCTAATTCTTTTCCTAAATGGTCCTTAAGTCTTATGGGTTGGAGTGTATCCATTGTTTCCATTTGGGACTAGGTTTCTAAATACACAGTACTTTTGAAGTCATGTTTATTGGAGGAGAACCACTACTTTACTAAATCAACACAGTACCTATTAGCAATCTATAAATATTTGTCCTTCATCCATAGATTGTTGTAGTCTTCACCCCTATCAAAATTTTGTCTTTGCCACAGACAGAAATAAAGGAAAACTACAAGCAGTGAAATGTAAATTTATTTTGTCTAGTCCTAATAGATGTCTTAGTTTTAATGCATTATTAATAATTCTTTGAAAGATGTCCATGGTATTTATATGTGTAGTCTCATTGGACCATTAGTACTTAGCAAAGGCCCAGTCCCCAAAGAAGAATGACTTTCCCTCCCTCAAAGGCCAGCTGACAACTTTCTTAGTGAAATTTCCAATATCCAGGTCCAGCATCTGGCAGATAATTCTAATTTATATGAAGAAAACATACATTGAAAAGTAACCCAAGTTTTGCCCAGTGCTTTGCTATGTATGTCTGCATTTGCTTCCATCAGTTCCTAGTTTACCATTCTGTGGTGACAATTAGGAAAGTTACCAATCTGATTACAGGAGAAGGCTAATTCAGGCACCCTCTCCACTATTACTAGGAGTCTTAGCTGGGGTCATCTTTGTGGATTGCTGGGAATTTACCTACTACTAGTTTTCTCCCTAACTGCATAAGGGCTGCTTCTATCAAGATATCTCTTTCATTGCTTTCCCTCTCCATCCCTGTCCCTACTTGACAATCCCATTCCCTCCTGGTCCTATTTCCCCATCCAGTCTCCTCTACCAACTCCCCCACCTGGCCCTTTGTTTACCCAGATGACATCTCATTCCCATGCCAAGGGCAATCCACGTGTCCCTCTGAGGGTTCTCCTTGTTACCTAACTTCTCAGAGGCTATGGATTGTAGCCTCGTTATCCTTCACTTTACATCTAACATCCACTTATGAGTGAGTACATACCTTGTTTGCCTTTCTGGGTCTGAGTTACCTCACTCCGAATATTTTTTTTTCATCTATTTGCCCACAAATTTCATAATTTCATTGCTTTTTACAGCACAGCAATACTCCATTGTGTAAATTTATCACATTTTCTTTATCTATTCTTTATCTATCTAGGTTCTGACTATTATCAATAATGTTGCTATGAACATAGATTGCACATGTCTTTGTGGCATGATCTATTTGGGTTGGGGCAGCCTCCACCAAGAGGTGTATATTAGCAAGGGGGTTAAAGATAATGACAGAGAAACCCACAGAGACAGCTGACCTGTGCTTGTGGGAGCTTGTTGACTGTGGACCAACAGTTCCAGAGACTACATGGGACTGAACGAACTAGTCCTCTGCATGTGGGTGGCAGTTGTGTGACTTGGTCTGTATGTGGAGCCTCTGGCAATGAGACCAGGATCTATCCCTGGTGCATGAGTCCATTACTTGTTGCTGGAATGCCTTGCTCATCCTTGATGCAGTGGGGAGGAGCTTGATCCTGCCTTACCTTGATGGACCATGCTTTGTTGCCATGGAATGCCTTACCCTTCTGAGGAGTGGATGGGGGCTGGGGTGGGGAAGGTTGGGTGGAAAGCAACAGGTGTGGAGTGGGTGGGAACTGTGGTTGGTAAGTAAAATGAATAATAAATTTTTTTTGCGAAAGATAAGCCATGTTTCTCTCTTTTTTAAAAAATGTTGCCTCAGTTTCTTTCCCTCTCAGCAAAACTACAGCTCCTGACCACTGTTTATATGGTCCTGAGAGCTGGTAACGGGCAAGGCAAAATAATACTTTTTAAACTATTAATAAAAAAGTTTCAATTTGAATAATGCAAATCAGTGGCCCCTAACCTGTGACATTCAAATTGGTCTATGACGAGAGATATGTGATCATCAGAAGTATTGCCAGTTTTCAATTTTGGCCATTTCTTGGCTCAGTGCTTGTGCAGTGGGCTCTGGCGATCTATCTATCATCTATCTATCTGTCTGTGTGTCTGTCTGTCTGTCTGTCTGTCTGACATAGGGCATCTACATTGAATTGGAGGAAAGAACAATATAGAATTTAGAAACCTTCTTCATGAGTATATAACAAAGAAAAAAGATGAGATTTTCACTATATTATGAGGAATTTTGTGATAATTTAACAGTTTTCTGAGCTATGCACTTCATTTATATCTGTAACCCCTCCCTCTTCCCTGAAATCAGAATCCACAGGTTCTACTCAGTGAGTTCTCCCCGTGCTCCTGAAACATTTATTTTAGAAAACAGGCATGTAAAGCCTTCCCTTGCTGGTTTAAAATATAAATCCTTTTAAAGAGCCTCTTGTCAGGTTTACAACATAAGAATGTCATTGTCGAGGAGCTGGGAGCTATTCCTTGGAAATGCTTGGCAGACTGTTCAGCCGGTGGTTTGATTTCTCTTGCTTATGACAATAGATTAAGATAAAATTTGTTTACTGTTTAAATTTTGCTTTACAAAATTTTGCTTTGTCATAATTACAACTCTCCTACCTTGGAGGAAAATAGCATTTTGAAGGATATAATATCTGGCCCCCTTTTAATCCTCATTTTCCAGATTCTAGCCGTGAACTTAGTGTTCTTGAAAAATAGATTCATCGCTCACAAATTAGATCTACCTAAGTAACTAATAAAGTGTCTGAATGCAAAAATAAACTTCCTTAGGAATTGTAAATTTATTTTTCATTATGTTTAAAGACTACTTTTATTTGTAAAATTTAAAAATCTTCTCTTTGCATTTAAAAAAAGAACAATGTCTCCATTGTTCAATGAAAGTATTACTGTTCCTGCAGTCATGAGCAGCTTTGGTAGATTTTCTGTGATGGAACTGCGGGTTAACATATAAACACATGGCATTTTCTATGAATGGTGTTAGAACATTTCATATTTCATACTTTCTGATATTAAATATTGCACTTTCCCATTAATTTTTCTCTGACTATAGATGGGCACTAATGGAGAGTACAAGTATTATGGAATTTCAAAATTAAGCTGTGCTAAAATGAGATACCATCTTTCCTGAGGGCAGTCTGTAAAGTAATATGAAGATAAATCTTCTTTGTGGTTTCTCATTTAATAATACCTTTAAAGTAACACCCTTCCTAATATTCTTTGGCATAAAGAATTATGTTCAAAATATCAAATCTACCTGCTGTCCAATTATTAGCTTAAGCTTCTGATATGATTCTCTGTACCAAGTTACAGTAATGTGAGTGGGTCCTAGCTTTTGTAATATGTTTAGCATAAATGAAATTCTTTCTTGTCTCAGATTTAATTGATTTGACTTAACCAAATTGATCCAAGCTTCTCAGTGTAATTTTAATCAGATAACTGTACTTTTTATCTATCTATAGAATGGTGAGTGAAAGACTGGCTTTGCCATCCGGAAGGCAGTGATGACAGATCAGAGTGATCTAGGTTGAGGCAGATGAAATTAAACTTACTATGCTACACAGGGTGGCCTCTACCTCAGGTGATATTTGCACTTCTGCCTCAACAGGGCTAAGATTACAGATGTGAACCACCATATCAAGCTGGCCTTTGATTTCTTCTTCCTTCTTTTCTACTGCCTCCCTACCTCTCCCCTCCCCTCTCTGCTCCTTTGATAGGACATTTCACTGACCAGGATTTCACCTGGTAATCTAAGCTAATTTGACCGCAAACTCCAGTGATCAATATGTCCACCCTGGGAGTACTCAGATAGTAAGTCATCCTTGACTTACTGTCATTAACTCTTTGGGGGGGGCGGGGGAGGTTGGACTCAAGTCTCATGCTTTTACTTTACAAAACCCTCAGTCCTTGCATTTCTTCTTTAGTGCCTCAAATGCTGCATGACTCTCAGGTCCTTCAAACATCTCCAAGAAGGAAGGCAATAAAGGATTCTACTGTTGCTTTCGGGTAAATAAACGTGATTTGGACAGTTTTGGGGGAGTCTGTTTTCTATCAATGCCTAATGTGGAAATTTTAATTCCTTTGCTTGCTAGTTTCATATCTCAGTTCTTAATGCTTACAAAGATGGGTGTTTTATTACTTCTCTGGAATGAAGCATAACAGCCGAGGCCCAAGTTTTTTTTTTTTTTTTTTTTTTTTGGTTTTTCGAGACAGGGTTTCTCTGTGGCTTTGGAGCCTGTCCTGGAGCTAGCTCTTGTAGACCAGGCTGGTCTCGAACTCACAGAGATCTGCCTGCCTCTGCCTCCCGAGTGCTGGGATTAAAGGCGTGCGCCACCACCGCCCGGCGTTTGTTGTTTTTTTTAACTTCGCCTTGAAAGCATTCTTTCTCTCTCTCTCTCCGATATAAGCACTACCCATTAACTCATACTTCATCTTTACACCTACTAAATACACCTTTAATTTTAAAAATGATATTTCAATATCCACTATTTTGTCTAAGGATTTGTCTACGTGTCCGTTTATAAACCATGTTCCCGAGTTCCAAAGGCATTGTATCCTCTGGAACTGGAATTACAGATGATTTTTATCTGCTGGGTGGGTATTCCAAATGGTACATAGGTCCTTTGGAAAAGCAGCCAGAGCTCTTAGGCACTGAACCCTCTTTCCAGTCTTTTCATATTGCAAATAATTATCTGAGATCTTTGAATAGCTGCTAATAATGGGGAAAACATGAGTTTAATAAAAACATTGGCTATTGCCACTTAGTGAGGCTTTTGTTTTAGTAAATTATCACAAAAGTTACTATGGTAACTTTATCTTTTAAAGCAGACATTCAGTGGTGTGTTCTGAGGATTCAGTTTGGCATATTTCCCCATGGATTTTGAGTTGTGACATCTCCTTTACCAGCTCAATAGCTAAACTCCTGGAACATTAGCTTTGTGCACTGAGGGATAACAGAATTTGTGGCTGGCAGATACGGTTCGCATTTACACCTGATATCCTGATAACTTTACTTTCCTAGGTTTTGGTATCAGTGACCTAAATTGACAAATCACTTGGGAACAGAAACAAGCACTTATCAAGTTCTTTCTAAAAGTGAGTCTGAGACCTAAAATTGCTGCCCAAAAATTGCTCCTGCTCTTCCTGTCCAAAGATACCCTCAACTGAGAGCCACCGCCAGTGAGAGATACAGTTCTGCTTACTGGCAGACACCTCCCCTGAATGTCACCACACTGTGTTGATTGGTTCACAGACTTGGGGGAAAACAACATCATTATGATAAAGAGATGTTAGAATCACGAAAAAATAAAGGAAATATATATTTTCACATTTAATAAAATGTGAGCTTTAACCTCAGTGAGAGGACAGGTTAGATATTATTACAGTCTGTTTTTTCTGGTACTTATATAAATATTAGATCATTTTCCAAATTTATAAGAACTACCGTAATCATAAATGTTTACGGTTAATCAACTTCTAGCGATAATTAATTAAAAAGAACATGGTAGAAAATTGAAAACACATGAAAACATTGATTTTTTTTATTTAAGTATTATGTTTAGCAATTTAGACAAACCTACCATATACAGATTGCATTGATTGGTGTGTGCTAACATGTATTGGAGAAAAGTAAAAATAACGAAGGTAGATCCAAATAAAAATTGATTTAGATGTAGTTTAAAAAAATTCAGGTCCCGCTCGTTGGAGTTTGAGAAACACCACAAAAGACAGGGAGGAAAGGTTGTAGGAGCTAGAGGGGACGGGGGTTACCAGGAGAACATGGCCCACATAATCAAGTAAGCAGGGGCTATATGGGCTCAGATAAACGGAAGCTGCAAGGACCAGGCTTTCCTGGCTCTGCACCAGGTCTATGTATATGTCATGTCTGTTAAGGTTGGTGTTCTTGTGGAACTCCTTGCAGTATGATGGGATGTGTCTCTGACTCTTCTACCTGCTCTTGGGACACTTTCCCTCCTATTGGATTGCTTCGACCTGGCATTTGCCTTGTTTTGTTGTATCCTGTTGTGTCTTGCTCGGTTGTTGTTTCTTGGAAGCCTGATCTTTTCTACAGGCAAATGGAGCAGTGGATCTGGGAGAGAGGGGAGGTGTGTGTGTGTGTGTGTGTGTGTGTGTGTGTGTGTGTGTGTGTAGCGGGGCTCGGAGAAGTGGAGAAAATGGATACTGGGATTGGGGTGTTATCAGGATGCACTGTATGAGAAGAGAAGAATCTAATTTTAATTGAAAAATAGAAAAAATTCTGACTTTCCTCACTACTAGGGACCTGACTAATATTAAATTTCCATCTCCTATTTGCTTTATTTAAGTGGTCCTTCTGGTTTTTTGTTGTCATCTGACTCATCCCTGAAGTTCTGATTGGTCAATGTAAACTCAAAGCACATCTTATAACCCAGTTTTATTTCTCTATGACATCTTATAACCCAGTTTTATTTCTCTAAGAGGCTCTACTTCTGTTCCCTAAGACTCCAAGGTCCACCTCGGGCTTTTTTTAAGCTTAACTCTATGAACTCACATCCAATATATTACCAACTGTGTTGCGCAATATAAAAACATAGCTGTTCTGTGTCTGTAACTCTCTGAACCACATATCCTTGTCAATACTTGTCTTATTATATAGTGTAAACCCATTTTGTTTGGATGTTAATTGTCCTTCTCTTTTTTTTTTTTTTTTTTTTTTTTTTTTTTTTTTTTTTTTTTTTTTTTTTTTTTTTTTGTCTGCATCACCAAGAGCCTCCCCTTCATGGAGATCATCTGTATTGGCTGGGTACTCTTGTCCAATTTGACTTTTTTTTCATTGAGCTCTACATTTTTCTCTGCTCCTCTCCCTACCTCTCCCCTCCCCTTTAACCCTCTTCCAAGGTCTCCATGTTCCCAATTTATTCAGGAGATCGTGTCTTTTTCTACTTCCCATGTAGATTAGATCTATGTATGTCTCTCTTAGGATCCTCATTGTTGTCTATGTTTTAAATATTTGCCATTATCTGATTTTTCTAATTAGACTCTTTCCCCCAGATATTTTTTTGAAATGTTTATGATGGTATAAATTCAGTCTCCCCCCCCCTCTCTCTCATCAAGTTAGGATCAGTATGACCAGTATGACAAAGCATTATAAGCTGGAAACTGTAGTCCCAAACACGACTTATACTTCTAGAATGGGAGGAAGTATAAGATCATGGTACAAGCTGATTCGATCTGGGGCCAATATTTTCCTGGTTGATAGAAACTTGCTTTTATATTATGACCTCACAAAGCCAATGATAGCATGTGCTTCTATGTTTTGTTTCAAGTACATCTACTCATACTGGATCTACACCTATGGCTGAATTACCTTCAGAAGGCCAGTTTCTAAATATGATCAAACAAATATTTAGTTTACTGTAGGAATTTATTTTAATCAAATGTCTAGAACAACATATAATATATGAACATTTAGCAAAGTTGCTTTTATTTGGAACCAGTAACCTGAATCTGATATTAGGCACACTGCACAATATCCTTAACTTGGAGATTTCAGTCTTGATAGTATTCAAAAGGTTTTTATGACTCACTGATTGTCTTATTTTAAATAAATCACATTATATATTAGTTGTGAAGCAGAAAATGTGTTCGATGATGATGATTTGATGTGTAAGTTCTCCATACTATAAACTCTGGAACTCTCAGAGAGTAAATACATTTTAAATTAAAACCAACCCACAGATTCGTGGGAATAATTTCTGTTATCCTACCTATCATTCCTTCTGCCACAGGTAGTCTATATTGAACATTTTGTTCCCCAAACCTTATAGCTTTCTGACAAACTTTCCATGTTACATTCATTTAGAGAAAAGCAATATTCTTTAGTAATAGATGGGGTTTCTGTACACTTCATCTTGTTTAATAACATACACACATATACTGTTGTAATTATACCATTAAAGTATTTCTTTAGGATTCTAATGTTAGTGTTACTTTCTATTTTGTGATAAATGATGCGTACATTAGAAGTAAAGATTTTCAACAAAATTCTGTGGCACTCGTTACACAGACACAATCAAAAGCACAGCCTCAAACTTGTGACCACAGTTATAATCATTTTATTTTTGTCTCATTCTCTCCTCTCTCAAATCCCCATCTCTGTGCACACATGTACATGCATGCATGTGTGTGTGTGTGTGTGTGTGTGTGTGTGTGTGTGAGAGAGAGAGAGAGAGAGAGAGAGAGAGAGAGAGAGAGAGAGAGACAGAGAGAGAGAGAGGTGGGTGGAAATGTGTGTATGCCTTTGAAGAGAGCACAGGCA
Organism: Arvicola amphibius; assembly: GCF_903992535.2. Lineage (NCBI taxonomy): Eukaryota > Metazoa > Chordata > Mammalia > Rodentia > Cricetidae > Arvicola > Arvicola amphibius. Next base: position 16,771,186 of record NC_052063.2, on the reverse strand, counting down.
CTACATCAGGCTGCAATGCAGATCACACAGAACTCCAAATGCATTTCAAAACCAGGTGTGGTGCTTTAGCTGTGTCCCTTTGTGCGGATAAGAAAACCAAATTTACAAGCTTTTAAACTAAACAATGAGCTTTAGTTAACCGAAAATCAAATTGAAACAGAGGGCTCAAATAAGGCTAAATTAAATTTAATTATACTCTGTTCTCCATCAAAAGTGACAGATTTCTCTATTGTATTTCCCTCACACTGAATGAAGTTTTCAAGCCTCCTATTGTCACATTGTTGTATTGCTAGGACTTTCTCTTCATCTAAATTATACCTTTATATTTGTCTGAAGTTAAAGTTTGAATCACGTTTTTGAGGTAATTATGGAACACCTCAGCAACCTGAAAGATGAATAATAATTTCTTTTAGTCCCTTCAGAAGTTTTTAAATTAAATAGTAAATTTTAAGAGGCTCAAGCTTCATTATACTTGATCCTTTCTCACATCAAAGTTGTTCTTCTTTATATGCCTATATTTTCTACAAGGTGCTTTGTTATCTAGAATTGGCTGTTTCATATCACACTTTCTCTCGTGTACATCGAAATGTCTGGCTTTAATGAGATACAAATTATTCTGACCAGTCACCTGCCCAGTGCAGCATCATAACCACCGAGATACTTTTTCAGCCTTACAAAATGTAATTCTAAATATTTATTTACTCTGCAAGTTTTGAGGATACAATAAATTTTCAAATAAACTGAGTTTGATGGGGAAACAAGAAAGAATATAACAAATGTGTAATATGATAATGTATATACGCACATGCCCCGATCCCTTCCCAGAAGCTTCTTCTAAGTGATAACCACTTGCAAATAAAAATTTAGTTTTCTTCAAGGGAGTTTCACTGGACAGACAAAGTATTCTTGGGGTAAGCTTCATGACCAACCATGGTTGGCCAATAGAAAAGAAACTAAAGGTATCTTTGGAGGTGCCATGTCTCAAATGTTATTTCAGGACTTTTTCCTTCTTTTTAAAATTTCCTTATATAAATTTCATTATATTACGTTATATTATATTTACTTATTATTTTTCTCTCTGCTTTACCCTATTGGTCTTTTGAGTATTTATTGGGGCTTCCAGATTAGTATTTTTATGGGATTCCTCAGTGTGTGAATGAGAGGTCCTCTGAATCTTTGTTCCATCTGTTTGTTTTGTCCTATTCCAATGTAGAAGTGTTTTTTTATTATTATTTTATTGTCCTCTCTTAGAAGCCTGTTTTATTTTTTCCATGTGAAATGTAAGTATGTATCAGTTCCTTATTATCATGCTAATGTGGGGACATGTCTCTTGGTTTTGCTCACCCGTGTATTTCAGGACCTGTAGTCTCCAAAGTGCATTCTAAGTTTATGTCTTTGTGCATGAAGTATCTAATATAAATTCACAAATTTTAAAGCATTTGTACTTCCTGATTGGGATTGTCAAGCCTGTAAGAGTTGATACATTACTGTAGTAGTGTAATGTTTTAATCTATTCTCTCTTTCCAGATTTGGGTTATATTCACCTGAGACTGCTTGGGCCAAAGCTCTTGATACTCCACAAGCCTTAAAGCCTGAGTCAGGCAGACACAGCTGAAGGGCTTCCATGCCTGATAAACGTCGCCAAGGCTCAGATCCTTCCCACAGATGAGACAGCATGAAGCTCCTCATTCAAGTAGCACTTAGGAGTGTGGGTGGAGAATGTCATATGGTCATGTCAACCAGGGCCGCTTCACCCTTCTACATAGCAATGGTCCTTCAGTGAGACAGGACTCCCTTGCTTTAAGCAAACTTTATAACAAAAGTTCCAAGAGGATATGGTTGACATTTCTGGTGATTTATACTATGTAGCTTCTTTATATATCCAATATAGCAGCTTTGTAATTATGCTTCAGATTTCTGTATTTTTACACACACACACACACACACACACATACACACACACGAGAAGATTTTCTTTTTTATAACATTTTGAAATTATAATGCCATTTCCCTTTTTTTTCACTCACTCAACTCCCCCATTATTTCTTCTTGTTCTCTCAAATTGCCAGATTCTTTTATCAATTGTTGATACACACACGCTCTCCTGAAGAAAAGCAACCTGATCATGTTTTATAATTTTACCTGCATGCATATGATCTAAAGACAGACCTTTACAACACATTTTCAACTTTTATTCCTTGTTAAATATGGTTACAATCATGGTATATTATCTTGAAGTTCATTGACTCTACCTTTGAATTCAATTCCCATGAGGTTATTTTAGAAATTCAGTATATTATATATCAAAGACTAGTTCTCTTGATGTGGAAACAAAATTCTGTTTAGTGGGGGAAGGGAAGCAGTATAACAAATGTTTTGGGTTGTCTTTCTTGGTGCAATGAAGTCATATAGCAAGGTGGTTAGAAATATGGGGCTTGATTTTTTTCTGTTTTGATTTAGAGTAGAGCTGCATATGACAAGATTTTGAGCTGTGATTCTTTAATATTCCTAAAACGCCTCTCTTATTGTGTACAGCCATATTTTATTTCAGGAGAGCTTGTCCGTGGCCTCGGTGTGCAGCATGTTCAATCACACAGATATTTATTGAATTTCTCTCTGCATCAAACACAGTCTTATACATTAGCGTAAGAAGGATGAATGATGTATAATTCCTGCTTTAGGCCACTTGGCTTCACTTTCTTTTAGAAACTGCAAATTCAGATCCATCACTTCTTCCTATTGACTTTGCTACAGAGAATGAAAAAGACGTTTAAAAGAAAAGGAGGGTTACACTAAAAAGAATGAAACAAATGTTCCTTGGGGAAGGTCATGTGACTAGGAAGAATGATAAAATTTACAAGATCAGTCATCTTAAACTTTGTTTGCACGCAAAGCTTGTAGTGAAGAGAGATAATATCGGAACGATGTTCTCATCCGTTTCCTAATTGAGTCTAAATGCACACATAAATGACTTCTTTGTGGAAATACATATTTAAATTGTGGGCTGCTTCTAATGAAGAAAAACTATTGGAACATAGAAGACTTTCCAGAGGTTTTAACTGCTCAAGGGAAATACTTGAATTCTGTTTAGTGGCTCAGGGAAGCTAAAGAAGCTTCCCCTTTACAAGAATCTTACAACAAAGTGAACACCATATTATTACAAAATGATTCTCTATGTGATAGCCAGAGAAAAAAATGCATTTAAAAATATATCATTTACATCAATGAATCCTAATATTTATCTTTGAGTTTATAAGATACACATTTAAACAACAGCAACGATAACAGAAAACCTCATCCTGGCAGCAAGGTATAGTTTGATATGTCAACCCAATACTTACATATTCAACACAGCTTGGAAAATTAATTCTTGTTAAGATCAGCGAAATTCAATTTAACAAGGCTAGGCTGTGAAATGAAGAACTCCTCTGGGAGCCATTCTCCACAAGCTAGCAAATGTTATCAGGGATTATCAAAGCCATTCTCAAGAGAATGTGAACTTGAGGCTTCCAGTGTCCTGGGAGATCATGAAATGCATGCAGATTTGGAAAGAGATGATAATTAACTTGATGATTTTCCTTCATCTACGATGACCGATATTTCATATAAAGTAATTAGCATTTTGAATATTAATGCATATAAAAGTTGGAAAGCAAATGATTAATAAAATTATAATAGTTTTGCTAGAGCTGTTTCTTCTCTTGATAAGCCACAGATATTACAACACAAATACAGCAATGTATATAACTTTGGAAATCAATGTTTCCAGTGACATAAATTTCAAGGGTTGGACTACTTAAAATATACTCTTTATATTAATGTCACAATATTTTAATCTTATATTTGCCAACACTATTGGAAATCAAGTGTTTCACTTATACTAAAAATGAACCTGTAGCTATGTATTTAACACATTGGAATAATGTAAAAAGAATTAAACTGTCTTTGTGGACAAAATATGTGATTCTAAATTATGCTAAATCTCAAGCAGAATTTGAGAAGAGCGAGTTCAAATGTGTGCTTTGTTTATAGTCTGAATTTATTGTGACTATATTTCAAATAAGCACACAGTAATTTATTTGTTAAGGCCCATGCCATGTGCTATGTCGGAGACAAAATGAAGTAATGAGCATTGTAAGATCTCACCCCAATAATTAAGTTTCTGCTTAAAAATGACATAGGGAAACATGTAGATATACAAAGTTGAAAAATCCTTTGGGTATTATAAAGGACAAGAAGTTTAAAAGGATTGGGCCATCAGGGAAGATTGCAACAGGCATCAGAAGCATCACAGTAAGGTCCATGGAAAAGTAACTGAAGAAAATTGTTTATGCGTTAAAATAAAGCTTTTGGCTTTGTAACCAAGGCATGATTATAAATAAGTTGTAAAAAAAAAGAATAATATAAAAAATAAAAATTTGATTGCAGATCAACTTTTAATGCAATAAGGACAAATGATGCCATTTTTACAAGCAGAAAGGACTCGTAACCACTTTCCAGCTCTGTTGTATTGAGTCCCTTACAGATTCGAGGAAAAGAGGACCATGATTCTCTAAGTCATTGGCACTAGAGCATATTAGAAGGAGATATACCCAGGAAGATATGCTAGTTAGTTCTATTGTAGAGTTTAATTCTATTGTAGAAGACTGACATTCTATATATGTGCGGTGAATGAATGGAAAGACATTAAAACTCGACTATTGCCTGTTGGTAAGTGATTGTTTCTACCCACCAACTTTGTAAGCTCCGAAGTTTAATATTACCTCTTAATTAACTGCTATAAACATGTTGATATACTGTGAAATATTTAATGTTTTGAAATGAGCAGACAACAGGAAAAATAATGAAGAGCACTACAATCTATATGAAAAGCGCAAAATGTCTTGACATTTGAAATTAAAAAAAAAACTGAAGTAAACAAGCTATCAAACATTTACAGGAAGTCAAATAGGTTTTGACCTTTTCAATTTCATCCCTCCTTTAGCTCAAATCCATTATTAGCTTTACATTGCAATATTTTTGTAAGTAAAGTTTAGTTCAAATTGTTCAATTCAGTTTTGTCCTTGGGAGCAAACACGATGTACCCAGGGTATGTTGTCTAATTAAGTGGTAGGAAATGAGCAAAGAGAAGTTGATGGTGACAGTGTGCCACTTGTTATTTTGATTAGGAAAGGAAGAGAAAAACACGAAATTGTGTGCTTTCATTTCTTTTGTGTGAATACTGTACAAGGGAAAATCCTGATCAACACAACAGACATTCACTTCTGTCATTTGCAGCGAAAGCAAATGATTAGTTTTATAATAATAGTTCCTCAAGTGGATGGTCAAGATAGGTCTGAAAATTTGACCTTTAACAGAGAACTATGTGCTTATAATATTCCCTCTTTCTAACTTGCTTCCTAATTTATGAGCCAAGTGTGCAAAGCTATTTCGATTCCAGTATAACCAATTCACCCTCCCTTATTGGAAGTTCTTGGGGTCATCAGCGAGATTAGACACCTACTGTACTTCATGTGGCAAAAGATTTGGTCAAGATGAATTACATCTCTAAGATAAAACGCATATTGAAATTTCAGGGTAATAAATAATCTGATAATCAAATCAATTATTTTAGAAAAGTATGGAGGTTATACAGCTCTTTTTTCTACTAATTGTGTATTTCTAAAACATTCAATGAAATATTTGTTTCAAAAGTGGCATAGATTATAGTTTGTCCATATTAAAAAGAGAAAATTTCAGACACAGAGCAATTTTTAAGCTAAAATAGATAACGTATCCTTACTTAATATCTATTAAAATAATCTGATTCTTTTGTGAATTCTCACACAGAGTCTAGCAGAATTCTTGTTTATATATGATTGTATATGTATACATATGAATACACACATACATATATGTATACATGTATGTATGTATGTATGTGTGCATGTACCTAACCAGTGATTTTTCTTTTGACCTTGTAGTCATCTTCCAATGTGACTTCCTATGTAACTTTCAGAAAAGGCAGAGTGTTCCATTAATAAAGAATAATCCAGTTTTGGAAATGAACAATAATCATCAAAATCAAAGTCCTAGGAGATAACACCTTTATGTTACCAAATGCATGTGAACTTCTTCAGCAATTTCACATGCTCTAAATCTGTGACTAGAGAAGAGAATAATCCTTATTTGTTTCTCTTTAATTTGAATTTCATTTGATTTGTTTAACTCTAAATTTTACTTGGGTAACATTATAAGTGTACTGTTGTGCATGACTTAAAATAAATAAGGACATTATTTAATTCTAGCCACAACCCTCTATAAGGATATATTTTATTAGAAATCATAGCACTCCTTTAATCCCAGCACTCAGGAGGCAGAGGCAGGTGGATCTCTGAGTTCGAGGCCAGCCTGGTCTACAAGAGCTAGTTCCAGGACAGGCTCTAGAAAAAAACCAAAAAAAAAAAAAAAAGAAATCATAGCACTAAAAAATTATATTTTACATTTTTATTGATATTTATTGAGCTCTACATTTTTCTCTGTTCCCCTCCATGCCTCTCCCCTTCCTCCCTTCAACCCCCACCCCCCCCCCAGGTCCTCATGCTCCCAATTTACTCAGGAGATTTTGTCTTTTTCTACTTTTTACTTCCTATGTAAATTAGATCTATGTAAGTCTCTCTTAGTGTCTGCATTGTTGTCTAAGTTCTCTGAGATTGTGGTTTGTAGGTTGGCTTTCTTGGCTTTATGTTTAAAAATGGTTAAGAATATATTTTATTAGAAATCAGGGCACTAAGGCTTTAAGAAGTTATGTAACTTCCTAAAGTCTGCTGGCTTCCACAAGATAGTGCGGACTCCCTGGTGATTTCTCTCTATGGGAAAAAAAGTATATTTTAAAAATCATTTTTGCTAACAAAATAATGGTCTTTTAACAGTGACTGATGAAGATAAAGTTCACAAAACTACTCAAAAATTGTCCTCCAAGTAGGCTAACGTGCTTGCCTCTGGCCAGCTTTGGAACAAAATGGAGAGCTCAAAGTGAGGGGAACCAGTCTGTCTTCATTATGACTTGTCTTTGTTTTCTGTTCTCATGTGTTGTTTCTTTTTCCTGGACTTTAGGCTATCTCTTTTTCCATGGAAACAGGGGAAAGTTTACTTACCACGAAAGATGTATTGACTAAAATTAGAGTTAAAAATACTTGAGGAAAATTACTGAAAGGAAGAAAATTTTATTTTGGTTCATGTCATAGTGGTGGACACAGTCCACCATGACAAAGGCAGGCATGAAAGCTGGGCTAAAGCAGTCTGTGTTGGCAGGGGCTTCTTAGATTGTACCAATAAGAAGCTGAACGCTTGGATCACAGTCAGAGGTAGATGTTGTCAAAGACCCATAGTTTCCTAATTTTAAAATGTCAGCTATAAGCTCAAAGGCTGTATAAACTTTCAAAAACACCAGCTTCTCCAAACAGAGCCAGCCAGTGTTCAAACACATGAGCCTATGAAGTATGGTTCACTTTTCAACTAGAGCAGAAGGCTATGTTGCAGATGAACTCATAAAAACTCGAGACATTTAACCTAACTCTTCAGTCTATGTTCTTTTCTACTTGACATTTTAATCTAGTGAAAAAGAACCTTTTATAAAGTCTGGTCCCACGCTTATAGGTTATGGAATCAGTGAATATGTGTGTAGACATTTGTGATCACCAAAGAGGAAATTGTGAAAGAATTCACAGCTCAACAGAGGAGAAAATGAATTTCTAAAGTGAGCAAGTGAGGGTTTGCCTTGGAAGGTCACCTTGTGTTGGTGCAGAACATTTGCGAGTGGCCACTGTGTCATGCCGGAATACATTTTGATATGGTATGGGAAGAAAATCTCTCTGATCCCATGTAGCAATACAAACGCAGGGACACCTGTAATATATGTCAAATGGTTAATAAGGATTCCATCAGTTGTCGAGGCTGCCAACTGTGGGTAGGGGTGCCATGACAGAATAATGACTGCACAGTCAAGGGAACAAATACTCTGTTTTAGATGAATGGATAGAGTCGCTTATGTACACTATCATATCATCAGCAAATAATGAAAGTTTAACTTCTTCCTTTCCAATTCGAATCCCCTTGATCCCCTTGTTTTGTCTTATTGCTATTGCTAGAACTTCAAGTACTATATTGAAGAGATAAGGAGAGAGTGGACAGCCTTGTCGCGTTCCTGAATTTAGTGGGATGGCCTTGAGTTTCTCTCCATTTAATTTTATGTTAGCTGTCGGCTTGCTGTAAATAGCCTTTATTATATTTAGGAATGACCCCCGTATCTCTAATCTCTCCAAGACCTTTATCATAAAGGGGTGCTGAATTTTGTCAAATGCTTTTTCTGCATCTAATGAGATGATCATGTTTTTTATCCTTCAGTTTATTTATATGATGGATTACATTGATAGATTTTCGTATGTTGAACCAGCCCTGCATCTCTGGGATGAAGCCTACTTGATCATAGTGGATAATTTTTCTAATGTGTTCTTGGATTCTGTTTGCCAGTATTTTATTGAGAATTTTTGCATCGATGTTCATAAGTGAGATTGGCCTGTAATTCTCTTTCTTGGTTGAGTCTTTGTGTGGTTTAGGTATCAGGGTAATTGTAGCTTCATAAAAGGAATTTGGCAATGACTGTTCTGTTTCTATATTATGAAACACCTTAAGGAGTATAGGTATTAGGTCTTCTTGGAAGTTCTGGTAGAATTCTGCATTGAACCCATCAGGTCCTGGGCTCTTTTTGGTAGGGAGGTTTCTGATAACAGTTTCTAATTCTTCGCGACTAACAGGACTATTTAGAGCATTTACCTGGTCCTGGTTTAACTTTGGTATATGGTACTTATCTAAAAAAGTGTCCATTTCTTTTACATTTTCCAATTTTGTGGCATACAGGCTTTTGTAGTAAGATCTAATGATTCTCTGAATTTCCTCTGTGTCTGTGGTTATGGCATGGTTCGCATCACATATAGTTCAATCTAAAGAATTTTGATGACTAATGTGTATACTGACCAATGTGAAGTAGCTGTGCTTTTGAAATAAAAACTCTATCCTTAAGCAGCTTAGAGTCGAGTTTGTATGGAGTTTGAATTACTCTCCTGTTTCCATGCTTTATTCAGCAAGCAGCTCAGAGCATGTCAGCGGGGCAAGCGGTTAGTCCTCAAAGTGCTTAAGGCGAAACCAGTGTCTGCCAAGACACTTGGAAGTCAGTGACTCGTTAAATTATTCCTAGTAACTTTATTACCAAGATTCCATAGGAGTGTTGCTTGATACGTGATGATCTTGCTCTGTTTCAAGAACGGAACATTCAGGCTTCTGAGGAGTGAAGGGGCACAGCTGTATTGCCTTGTTCTTGATGAACACAATTCCTTTTTTTCCTCTAACTAGAGAGAAGGATGAATCTTTAAGAATGAACCTTAAAAAAATCTAATCTTACTAATTTTAGATTTGATCTTTAATTGCATTAAGGAATTCCATCTCTAAATATGTCAAACATCGATTTACTTATTTATAGTATAATATGCATGTAGGGGGGAGGATATGCATGGATGTACAAAAACTCCTACAGTTAAGGGTCATCGATCTCCTGGAATTGAATTTACAGGGGATTGTGACTCATGTGATGTGGCTGCTACAAACCAAGCTAGGGTCATCTTATGGAGTAGTGCACTTCAAGAGCTGTGCCATCTCCCCAGCCCCTATTTTTAACACACACACACACACACACACACACACACACACATATTCATATATATATATATATATATATATATATATATATATATATATAATTTTGGAGAGATCAGCTAAGTTTACATGATAAAATATTTTTCACATTTCTGTTTGAAATAAACGTTTTTTTATATATATTTGAATATGAATTCATTCTTTCAACATTAAAAACAGCTAAACAGTAATTTCAGTCTACTACTTGAAGATTATGAGATTTACTTTGAATATATAAACAGTTTAAGAAAAATATAACTATTTTTATTTTATATGTATTAGTATGTTGCCTGCATGAATGCAAGAACACCAAATGTATGTATGGTATACAAGAGTTGCAGACGAGGTTCTTGGATCTCCTGGAACTGAAGTGACATAGTTTTAAGCTACCACGTAAGTAATAAAGACAAACCTGGGCATCTGTAAGAGAACCAAATGTTCTTAACCACTGAGCCATTTCTCCAGCAACTTATTATACAAATTTTATAATGAGTTAATTGCACTTATTTGAAATTGCACAATTAATCATTTTTTATACTAAGCAACATCAATTTATTTTTAAAACATAAGAAATTATGATATTATGGTAGCAATAGTAATAATATTAAAGAAAAAGTCTGGGCCAAGATAGTATGTAGGCATGTGTATATACATACACACACACACACACACACACACACATATATATATATTGTGTGTACATTATACATATATATGAATTCATTTTAATAGACTACCTTGTCCAGCTTTTTATTTAAAAATGCATGGAAGCTCTGTTATAACGAAAATTATAAAGTATATTGAAAAGTAGTGCGTTTAAATTGAGGTATTGCAAATGCAAAATGATCTAACTTCATTTTACATTGATAAGACCAGCACTTTAGGAAAGAAATTACAAACAAATAGCCTGAAGATGTGAATTACACAGCATAAAATTGTAGCCTCGCCAAGATTCATATGCCTGGCTTTTAATCGTGTCTCGTGGATGGTGGCTGAAGGATGGCTGTGCATCTAGCACTGCACTCTGCACGCGTGCACACTTAGAGAAACCCTCCATCAAGCTCGGGCACTCTGCTGAGTCAGCAGCCGGCTGTGGTCTGAGGATCATTCTAAATGCAAAGTAGATACCAATCTGTGTTGGGTAAACAGTGTGTGCAAGCATAAGTCCCAGTCTGCAGTGACAGTCCCTGAGTCCATCCTCAGAATGCCTGACAACTCGTGAGTCAGTGTAGCTTTCTTGGCCATTGCTAGTTGTCCCTTCTATTTAACAACCACACTTGCTCCCTTACGTTAGCTGCTTGAGTTTTGTCTTTTCTAGTTTACCTCTAATTCATTCCTAAACCAATTCTAATTTGTATTCTTCCCACACTACCTTGCTGAAACTGCTTTTCCCCAAATCACCAGTGACCTCCTTTTTGCTAAAAACCATGGGCGTTTGTTCAAGTGTCTTATTCCTAAACATGAACCTAACATTACAATGGACAATTACGATTGCCTTCTCCTGTCTCGAAAAAGCATAGTTTTCTTTTAATTTTATTGTTCTCTCTTAGGAATTGCTCTGTCGGTATTTTTGTTTCTTTTTACATGATGTTTTAAAAAGATTTGTCCATTGCTGTTTTCTACAATAACACATACTTGCACACACAAACACACACACAAAAACACCAAAACTAAAACACACAAAACAAACAAAAAACTATATTCTGCCATTGTGGGACTTTTTCATCCATTTCCCTTAGGTATTTATTTATATTCTCTTCCCAAGAGAAGTTGTTCTATGAAATCTAGGCAGGGACATCCACTCAGCTTTACAAGGCATACTCTACTGATTCAATCTGTTTATTTTTTTTTCATCTAATTCCTTCCTTGTACCATAGTCTCTGTTGAGAGTACATCATACCTTTCGTCAATTACTCTTAATCTAAAATTGAAAAACACTTTGTTAATTGCTTTCAGTCTGTCACTATATATATATGTATATATATGAATACATATGAAAAGAAATAGGTATATGAAAATCCCATACATATAATGTCATTTATATAATTTATTTAAATTTTCCCGAGGGTTACCCTGCTGTACAGCTGGCAACACAAATTTCATTGAAGAGCTTCATGAACTCCATTCTGCAATATTTCATAGCTTACTCTCATCTTCTTGCATTTAACCGTTGCCCTGATCTACCTGTCTATGGCTTTTTATTGGCTACAAATATTATCAGTGTGAGATTTTGTTTTGTTTTGTTTTTTGTTTTTCGAGACAGGGTTTCTCTGCAGCTTTAGAGCCTGTCCTGGAACTAGCTCTTGTAGACCAGGCTGGTCTCGAACTCACAGAGATCCGCCTGCCTCTGCCTCCCGAGTGCTGGGATTAAAGGCGTGCGCCACCACCACCCGGCGTGTGAGATTTTTTTGTAGGTTGGTCAACACAAGCTGTTGCTGCTGACCTCAGTCTGTTTGTCTGTTATAGATGAAGTACCACTTCACCTTTTCCTGGGTATCTTTTACTGAGATGTTTTAGTACTTAGCTGAGATCTAAAGATTGAAAGCACTTGGCATTGGAAATCATCACTCCCGTAATAGAGTTATGTCCTGTTTTCAGAAGTTTACAATATGCTTCTTTTGAGTAGATACCTGTCTCCTTACTATAGTGTAATCATAATGTCATTTATGTATTTTATTGATAATTTTCTCAGTTAGCATACCGACTAAAATAAAGTAGGTATTAAATAAATATTTGACATAATATTTAAAAAATTCTAATAGCTCCAAAAACCCCAAAATGGCGTTTATGTAACCATAACAAAATTTTTTCAGTTAATTTTTTTAGTATTACACCATAGTAATAAATAAATGTTTAAACTGCCTTTTTAGCAGATTGAAAGATATAATTTTTTAAACCACTTTGTCAGTCCATAGGCTACCTAGTTTATAGTCCTTGGAAAAGAATTGATTTTAATCAAATGTGAGCAGATAACTTAAGGCACAATCTCATATAATAGTACAAATCCGGGTGTTTTCAAGTTTGGTTGATGTTGTAGCTTTAAAAGCCATTATTGAAGAAATGTGTTCTTTCCCATATCCAGTCCCTCGATGCTTATTGCCTTCGACTACTGAAGTTTGACAACACGTCTGCACCAGATCCACAAAAATGATCCTTTTTCTCTCTTAGATTTCAGAAAAAGGAAATTTCTTAATATGTTTCATCTTATACCCCAAAGGTTGTGATTCTATTTCTAGGTCTATGACAGAAAAACATGAAATTGAACATTGGTTCTGATAAAGGATGGAGAAAATAGCAGAAGATGTCAAGTAGTCACATCCTAACCAGTGCACAAAGACCAATGAAGTCGCCAGTGTTCATGCTTTGAAGTGTCACTTCAGTTCTTCACATAAAAAGAAACATATGAATAGACTGGCTAGCGTTGTGCTTAATTTGGATTATCAGCTTAATTGGATTTAGAATCAACTAAAAGGTCAATATTTGTTACACGCGTGAGGGACTTTTTTACTTAAATTTTTTTAAAGTGGGAAGAACTACCTAAAAAAGAGAGGCATTTTCCAGAGGCAATTCATACAAAAATTCAAAGGAGAAAGTTTTATTTTTTTTCCTTGCTTCCTTTCATTTCCACTGCAAAATTCATGGATCTCCTGGGTGTCACATCCTTTCATTGTTACCAGAACCCAACTTCTTCCAGTTTCCAATATGGATTGAAAACCAGGAATGCTCCAAGTCTTCAGCACCAGGCTGGTGTTGCTGATTTACCCAGCCTCCTGTACTGAGAATGTACCAGATTCTCAGCTTCTTTAAGTGTGGGATAACCATGGTTGAAATGCCTAAACAATACCTTGTAAGTCAATCTAATAAATCACTACTTAAAATAACCTCATTATATCTGTTCTGTTCCTCTAGAGAGCCTTCACTAATACAGACAGGAACAAGGAGTTGGGAATGTTAAATGGCCTTTTTAAATGCTGTAATTATAAGAACAGACCCTGATTATGTCATTCAAAGGTCAATTAAGATTAGCTTAAAAGAATATAAGAGTTTCTGAAAGTACCATGTAGTTCAATAACAACAAAATCTATTGCAGTTGTGAGTGGAATTTATTCACTAAGCTTATCTTGGTAAACAGTTACTAGAAGCAGTTCTAAAGACTTCAGTCATATTGACACATTAGAAAAGGCGTTATTATAAAAAAATCACACTTCTTTATTTTAGTGCACACATAGGTACACACAAGCCACAGTGCATTGAGGACTTGAGTGTACAGCATTCAGGAGTTGTTCCTTCTCTACCCTGTGGGTCCTGGGTTCCAAATGAGGTCATCAGAAATACAAATGCTTTTACCTGAAGCAATCTCACTAGCCCGTTATTTGTAAGAACATGAACTAAAGTACTATCACCCGAGTCATTTGATAATATGTATTTAGCACAAAGTAATGATTTTTATATTAAATAAATATCATGCAACAATGCATGCACTGTAAGTAAACACACAAGCATATCTGGGCTCAGGTGAATATAATGGCCATTTTACTATTTAAAAGAACAGTTTGGGTAAATTTATAGAGACAATTAGCATAGAGACCGTTTTCTTTCCAGTTCTGTGTCATTCTTAACTAATCCTAAAATACCAATAGAGTTTTGAGTGACAAACTCTTAATATTTTGGAGTTCCAATGAAGTGTAAAGTGCTTAACAGAATTCTCAGGTCCCTAAAGGTAAGTATTTGATTTTCTTTGCCAATAAATACAATGACTGGTCTACAGTATATTTTTTTTTGTTTACCTTTTGGGAGATATCTGAACCCACGATATAATTAGTAAGTATCATAATACTTTACTGGCTTTTCCATTATCTTGGAGTTTCTATGATAACCTCTAATATTGAAGCTTCCAAAATACAATACATAATAAAATGATACCCAAGTCCACACATGTAAAAGAGGCTTTCAACTATATGTGAAGAATGATAGTTATCTGAAGGAATTTCATGACCTTGAGTATTAACAGGATTACATAGTTTCCACAATTTCCTTATCTCCTATATCATAATACCTAGCATTTTATACTACAACCCCAAATGTTACCAAAACATGGAAAAATGAATTCCTTTGAAAATCTTGTATGTATATTCTCTATGGCCATTGAACTTACATGAATTCTGTGTATCCAGGTGTGGAGGCAGTTGCTATCAGAATGCTAACTGATCCCCATTTAGTAATGCATGAAATTGAGGACAGCAAACATCTGGCTTCATACAGATTTACTTTTGCATCGCATGCCCTCTTCCTATTGATAATCTCTTTCCTCAGCAATCAACACTTCATCCAGAACAACATTAAACATGAAATTATTTTTGATTATACTTAAGGTTAAAGGTAATGTGATTTAATAAAAAATTGTCATTGGACAAGAAGGGGAAGCTTTCCAATGAGATAATGAACGTGAAAGCTTTTGAAAAAGGTAACATATTCTGCAAATTCATAGCATTACTTAAAAACAATCTAAACATTTAATTTCTAGTGCATGCTTTGAGCTCAGGGACACTTTCAGAATAACATTAATTTCTCTAATAAAAAGTAGTGCATGTTATCACGGGAAACACTAAGACCTATGTTTCAATCCCAGAGTCAGAGTTTTCTGCTTTTTTTGACACGTGGCATCTGTCCATGGGTAATTTTTAACTTCGTTTGTTTTTTAAAATGGCGTTCTCATCCTCCCCTGAAGGAAATAGTTCAGAACAGCCTTCTGCAAATTGTGCTTTTCCCAAGAGAGTCATCCACACTATGGCAGACACTGACATGCTCTCAGTGGAGTAACTAGAAAGTCGCTGACTCGATGTCTTCACTTTTAGATGACTCCATAAATGTGACTTTGATACAACCTGAGAAGTTCCCTTCATGGAAGTCCATGAAGGAAAGAACAAACAAAATTACTAGAAAATTACAAGTGCCAATGAAACTTTAACTTATGTGAGCTAATGGAAGTTCTCTTCTCTCTTCTTCCTCCTTTTTCTCCTCTCCTCTTCCTCTCCTCTTCTTTCTTCTCTTCTCTTCTCCTTCTCTTCTTATTCCTCTCATCTTTCTCTCTTCCCCTCCCCTTCCTTCTTCTCCTCTCATTTCCTCTCTCCTCTCTTCTCTTTTCCTTAGGTTCTTCCACTCCCCTTCTCTCTTTCTCTCTGTCTCTGTCTCTGTCTCTCTGTCTCTGTCTCTGTCTCTCTCTTTCTCTCTCTCCTTAATAAGGTTTAAAAGGAGGATGCTTTATAATTGACAATAAAAATATCATGTTTTCTATTTACTTCCTATAGTTTTAAGTAAATTTGAAAGGCTCTATGATAGTGAACTTAATTTTTAAAACACTCTTTCACAGTGTAGTTATTGCCCCTGTTACAAAGTGAGGAACAATAGTGGATTGCAGTTAGATATTCTTCAGATCTTTCAGAAACTGACAGAAGATGGCATTGAAATGTTTCAAGAACTTAAGACTTTTCATGACAATGAGACACAGCTGCTTCTGGCAGCACCAGTCTATTTCAAGAGGAAGATGGGCATCGAATAGGATCCTTATGGAGTTAGTTAGCTATTTGGTTAAGAAACTGCTCTTGCCTGGACTGCTTGATGGTATTTTGGGGGAACTGGACATTCAGAATCCACAGAGAAATGACTACTGAACTTGCCTAAAGGTGAAATGATCCTTCAGGGTTCCTGGTTCATGAAAGACTCTGCTAGACATTCTGCAGGATACAAAAGAAAGTGACTGACAAACTGCCAATATAGGCAGAACTGTCTGAAATTTCTTGCTTCAAGGAAAAGTCCGTTGGATACTATGGGCCTATAGGCTGAAGATGGATGTCCCAATGATACAGAAAAAAATTTGGTGAGATTTGGTGAGAAATCTCTGTCATTTCTAGAGTTTGGAAGTTTCTTAAAATGCACTTCCTGTTTATTTTAGGTAATATTATATCCTTCTGGAGTCTTTGATTGAATTGAAGAATTATAGTTATAACCTTAGTTTTCCTTAGTTTATAAGATAAAGTAGTTAGAAATATTGTAACTGCAATTATTGCTTGATACCTATTTTTATATGTAATTTTACTATGTTAAAGTTAAAACCTTCCTTTTTATTTAAACATAAAAGGGGAGCTGATGTGGGATTCCCCTCTGTATGCTGTGAATAACACCAGTTAATAAAAAAAACTGGCTTGGCTTGATACTTGTAGAGCAGAGGTAGGTGGGGAAAACTCAACTGAAGGCTGGGAGAAAGGAGGCAAGTAAGAGAGAAGCCATGGACCTGCTGGAGACAGACATGCTGGAACTTTGTTTGTAGGACATGAGCCTTGTGGTAAAGTATAAAATAATGGAAATGGATTAAATTAAGATGTAAGAGTTAGCTATTAAGAAGCCAGAGCTAATGGGCCAATCAGTGATATAATTAATACAGTTTCTGTGTGGTTATTTTGGGTCTGAGCAGCTGGAAACCATCTAGTGGCCTTCCTACTCTACTTAGGTATATAATCTGGGACAAATTGTCATATTTAATTAAGTTTCTTTAACCTCCTTTAGCCTGAATTTTATCCAGAATATTATTTGATGTCATTGATGATTTTCTCATTTTACGTCATTTCATAATTTTGGACAAAACAATCTCCTCCACAAACTTTTTATTATTTTTTTTTAACTTATGGTTTGCTATTACTAGTTTCAGATGAAATTTTCTAGGTAAAATAATAGATATTATAGACTCCAGACTTATTCCCAAAGAACATCATCACATATTTATTTTCTTCTTACTGTTAATATTAAATTTGAAAATAAAATTATAGTCCAATTTTCCACTAAAATGACAAATATTATTTTCTTTTGCAAGCACTTTTCTTTTCTTTCATTACTTATTAAAGAATTCTATCTTTTCTTATTTCACATATCAATCCCAGTTCCTACTGCCTCCCTTCTTCCTGCTCCCTCTACCTTCTGTCCCACTCCATCCCCAATTCACTCCTCAGAGAGGATAAGGCTTCCCATGGGAAGTCATCAAAGTCTATCACTTTGCTTTGAGGCAGGACCAAGTCCCCAGCCCCATTATATGTAGGCTGAGCAAGTTATCCCTCCAAAGAGAGTGGGTTCCAAAAAGCCAGTACATATAATAAGGATAAATCCTGATCTCACTGCCAGTGGCCCCACAGGCTGCCTTAGCCATACAACTGCCCCTCACATTCAGAGGGCCTAGTTTGGTCCTATGCTAGTTCCAATGCTGTCAGACCAGAGTCAGTGGGCTCTCATTAGCTCAGGTAAGCTATTTCTGTGGGTATCACCATCATGGCCTTGACCTCTTTGCTCACATTATCAATCCTTCCTATTTTCAACTGGTCTTTGTATGCTCAGCCCAGTGTTCCACTGTGAATCTCTGCATCTGCTTCCATCAGTTGCTGGATGAAAGTTCTATAATGACATTTAAGATAGTCATCACTCTGACTATAGGGCAAGGCCAGTTCTGGCACCCTCTCCACAATTGTTTAGGGTCTTAGCTGGAGTTATCTTTATAAATCCCTAGGAATTTCTGTAGTGCCAGGTATTTTTGCTAGTTCAATAACGACTTCCTCAATCAAGATATCTCTTTCCTTGCTCTCCCTCTCTGTCCTTCCCCATCTAGACTATTCTGTTCCTTCAAGTTCTCTCTCCCCTTCTCCCTTCTCCTTCCCTTGAGCCCTACCTTCTTCACCCTACCCTCATTCTCCCAACATTCCCAAAAGATTCAGTCTACCTTCCCTTCCCAGAGGGATCCATGTATGTTTAAGGTTCTCCTTGTTACTTAACCTCTCTGGGGCCATGGACTATGGGCTCTTTATCCTCTGACAAGCACTTTTCTAAGGTAAAGATACAAGAACATTCACTTTGCATTGACAATTTTTGTCTGATGGAATTTATGCTATCATAACTCAATCAGTAAATTTTCCAATTTTCTTTCTCATTCCCTTTACCAGGTGGTTCTCTATGTTCGTGTGGAAAAGCGCCACCAGGTATTGTGGATTGGTTCAGCTGATGATACTTCATGAGTTTACTCACAGAGTTTAGTTTTGTCAATTTCCCAGAGTGTGCTATGCCTTGTTTATTTTTATTTTATTAGACGTTTTGTGTTGTTCTGTTTTAAATAGGGGTGAGGAGGATACACTCCAGGAAAAGAGTTGCACTTCCCCAGAAGGAAAGCAAACCCCAAAATGTGTCATGGCCACGGACCCAGGGCTGGCCTCAGACCCCAGACTGCAGTGGCTCTTCTGCATTGAAAAGTATTTCATGCGTTGTCACTCCCCAATTTCATTTAACTCTTCCGCAGTTCCAAGGACAAGGGCTTGGCTGCATGATGGTACATCGTGGCCGGCAGTGATGACAGTTACCTGCTGAAATCTGAAGGCCAGAGTTGGTCCACATGAGACATTTTTCTAATTCTTTCCAGAAGTTCCCTTGTAAAACTTGCCCTCTTTTTTATGAATTGGGAGGCTGGAAGGAAGAAAGATTTGAAAACAAAAAATCTCTTTCTGTTTACCTGGGTGGGTTTCTCAGTTTTTCAGAAGTTATCCTTCCAGTTTGCAGTTACTTACCTTCATCTTAGTATTCCACAGAATCATCAAGTGCATCCCTCACTTTAGTTGAACTCTTCGCAGTTTGTCTTGGAAAATCATTAAGGGTTAATGAGTTATTTTGTATTATTTCATACTATCTTAACATCATGGAAGACTATTTTATTCAGTTGCTTTTAATAATTCCACTTTTACTCTAATAAGTATATGCGTGATTGTGTGTGCATGCATGTGTGTGTGTGTATGTGTGTATGTATGTGTTAATGTGGGTTTGCACACAATAATGAAGTGTTCACAGAGGCCTGCGGAGAACATAAGAACCCCAAGACCTGCAATTCTAGACTGTTGTGAGATGTGGGGACTGGGAAGGAAATCAAACACTGGTCTCCTGCAAGAAAAGCAAATGCTCTTAAGCAGCCTAGCTATCTCTCCAGTCACAAGTAGGCCAATTAAAAATAATCCAATGCCAAAGGTTGCTCAGAAGCCATGCAGACTCGAACACAAGACTGGATTGCTATTGGTCGGTGGTACAACTTCGAAAGGTGGGAATTGTGGAAGAGAATGAAGTCATTCAAGGTGTACTTGAGAAAAGGATACTGGGTCACCAGCTGCTTGCTTACCACTCTCTTTCTCCTCTCTCACTCGCAACAATTCCATGGCTCCTCTCTCCACACACAAGTAAACAGGCCACATTATATGAGCCACTTTGCGTCACCACCTGCCTTGGGAGAGGATGCTTTTCCTTCCCACAAACTTGAAATCAACCAACACAATGGACTCAGCATTACAAGGACTTAAAACACAAGCCAAGGTAAATTTCCCCACTGTTGAATTTGGTTTTTATCAGGATTTTTTGTTTTGGGTTTTCACAGTGATAAGATTTGGCAAAACAGTCTTTTGTACTTCGAACAGACTGAGCAAGGCTGATCAGAATATCAACTCCAATGCTAATGCAAAGAAAACACTCCAGTTGTATGTCAACAAAGCAAATAGAAAGGAGTAAACAGCCATATCTTTAAGCTGAAATAAAAAAAAAAAGAAACTGCAAACACAGATGTTGCTTCAGGTTCCATGGTTCTTGCAACCAAATCTGCAAGCTTGTTATGCGAATGAGTGAATCCTTGGACAATTTTAATTTGGTATTCTTTCTCAAAAAAAATAACCATGAGATCTGGAACTATGTCTCCCATTTCTCCATGTCCCACACATTGTCTTGCTCATTAAATTTCTTCATATAGGACCTCTCATTTTCATCCTGTAGTTTCAGATTATCAGGACTGGCTTTGGTCTAGAAGTAGGAAGAGGTTGTAATGATTTAATCTCATTGTCTAGAAAATAATAAGATGTTCTAGCTGTACACACTCAACACATGCACATGCACACACACATACACACACCCACACACCACATACATATGCCATACACCACACGCTTTCTATCTCTATCTCGTTAAGGGCGCTGCTCAATATTGGGGATAGTCGAGTACACAGAAAAAAAGCAGGCAGACACCCCATCAGCCGCTAACCTCTTGTTTATCTTGTTGAAACACATTTTTCAATCAAAACTGTTTCTTTCGGGTACTTTCTGATACTAGCATCCTTCTAAGAAATGATTTGGAGGGGGAAGTTGATAATCACTTATATTCTGGCTTTCAGAATATTCTATGATTGTTCCATCAGGTAGACATGCTCTCAGATGACTCTCAATGAAACATAATTTTGTCTAATTACTTCATGTTGAGAGTTGGCAAGGTCTGGGGCTTATTTTAAGCTAGTAAAATGTGTCGATGGTCAAGGGTATGCATTTACAATTATATCATCTCATCCAAGTCTCCAGCTCAGTAGATTTGAGCAACAGAGTCTTCTGCTGGCTGAACACTTTTCCCATACAGTGAGAAGAGTCCAGGAAAACACACACACACACACACACACACACACACACACTAACCAAAATAAAACAAACAAACAAAAACAAACCCTCTCTTACAGTTTCTAAGTTTGTTTTCTTTAAGTTTCCAAAATGACTTCAGAAAAGTTTCTGTTTTTGATCTCTTAATTTTCCCCAAAGATAAATAAATTAAGCAAAAATAAAAACTAAGATAAATCTTTATAGAAATGCACATAAGTAGCACTGTGCATGAGGCATGTTATGTCAGTCATATTTTCATTTCTAAGATAACTTATCTAAAAAAATGATTCATCTTAAATTTGGCTTATGGTTTCAGAGATTCCTATCTGCTGCCATTGATGTTCTATTGGCTGTATAGTATTGTCTATGCAGCGATCTATGCAGAGAGACCATTTAATTCAGGGGCCAGAATATGAGAAAGAAAAGACAGAACCAAGGAGGCCATGTCCAGTATATACTTTCTAGGCCCTTGATGCTCTACATCTTCCAAGCAGATCACATTCCCTAAAGATGTCTTCATCATCCCAACAGGTACCAAGTCATCTTCACGGATTTTTCCAATGTATCAGAAACACAAATGATTGCCTATGCTCATGGTCAAATAAGCAGAACAGGTGCACTACACTTTCCACAATGTTTGCTTTGAATGAAGTGCTTGATGTCAGTTGTCGATCGGTTTTAGAAAGATTTACACATACTGAAAGGCGAATGATAGTGACTGATGTGGCAGACTGTGAGCAAGGATGCTGCCCTGGAGATGGAAGTTCCCACCAACATCTCTAGGGCAGGAGTTAGGCAGAGATGAGCAGAGGGTGGGTTTCACTGCTACCTTCTGCGACAGACTTTATTTCCCAGCACAGTCCTTTCGGTTTTGACTCTATCATTTCCCAAATTAAATTGTGATTGAGAAATCCTTCCAGAGGGAACTGTGCTGTGGTGTATCTCCATATACTCATCTAATTACCATTTAACGTGCTTCTACTCAGTGCTAGTATTGCTGATAAAGCAGTGGCTACCACTTATAAAATGCCAAAACACATTGGGCTTTGAGTCTAATGGGAGACACAGAGAAGGAAATGGACAAGTAAAATACAGGAGAAGGAAAATTAAGATGTTCTCAAAATTCAGATGAAGATTCTGCACCCATGCAAGAGGTCCTCAGAAATTGGGGTTCAACCCAAAGAGCCCAAGAGAAAAGCAGTCAGCCACTTGCTCTTACCTCGACCCCAGTCTTCAATGAAGATCCTGACTCCTGAAATCTCAAAATAAGACTGTGCATTGAGAGCTTTTTCCTCCCAATTTTTAATCCTCCCTAGGGCTGGGATTAAAGGCGTGCACCTAGTAATTAACAGCATGCACTGCCTTGTTCCTATGGCAACTAGTGTGGCTATTGGGAATAAAGGTGTGTGTTGTTATGGCTATGTGTGTTACCATAATCTGGTCTATAAGGCTAACCGGTGGGACTGTTTTACTCTCAGATCTTTAGGCAGTCTTTAGTTATTAAAATAGAATTGAAATGCCGCTACAGTTCTAGGTTCTACAAAGGTCACTAATTTGTGAAGAGGGACTTCCGTCAGATATGCAGCACTCTTAAGAAGAAAACATGTACCAAAATCCAAAACTGTGTATTTGTAGCCTCTAATCATGGAAACTATGGGCTATCTGGAACGGTCATCTTTAATCCTCACTGCATTCCTTTGAACAAGCCACTGAAGCCAAAAGATGTTTCTCTCTCCTCCCCCCTACTCCCTCATGGACACAGCATAACTAAGATGTAAAACCAGCCAATTGATTCTAAAGGTAGGACTTTTAACTAATACTACAATGATAACCTACAACCAAATATGCCAAAGAGGAGGGTGAGTAGTCGACCAGTTGTCTACTTTTTCTAGTTGAGCTACTAACCCAACCTTCATTTTCCAGTCATCTTTAGGCTCTGCAAATTCTCTTCAGAACGTCTATTTAGTTATTAGGTTGCTGTGAATAACTGACTCCTGGCTGTCTCTTATTTCATACGAATATGGTTTTAATCTCATTTTTCTAGAATGAAGCTAGATTCCTGTTTTTCCTTCATGCTTCTTGACTATTCTCACTGATGATACCTAAGATGTATTTTAATTTTGAACTTCATCCTGTTTTCATCCTGTTTATGTTCTCACCCAGACATTTGTTTTAACTATGCATCTTTTTCTTACTTGGGGTCTAGGGCGTGTAATTCAGTGTGATTACAAAACACTGAAATGCCTCTGTCTTATGAGATGCCATGGAATCTCCTAGACACAGTGCTACGTCAAGACCTTTTAGTACTGGAGTCACCCTGCGACCTCAGTATCTCTGTAGCCGAGGTTCACTGCAATCCCTCTTAGATGCTAAGATAAGAGTATGCTGCCTTCTTCAGGTTTCAGATTCCTTTGAAATACCAGAGATAATGTTTCTCTTCTGTCTAAATTGTTCATAGCAGCTATGTGTTTTTCTAAGATAGGAAGAAATACATAAAAGAAAGTGTTTTCCTCTAACAGTAAGTATTTTAAGAATAACTATAATCATGATAAAACTATGAGGATAAACTCTGTGATATACAGTCATATTTTGTTCTAAAAATTTCCATCACAACTCATTTTTATATATAAAAAACAGAAAATATATACTTATCATATGTTTACCTTTTCCTTTTGCTTAATTTGTGCAATCTCAAGTTCTGGGAAGCCTTACATTTAATAATTGCACACACACACAACACACACACATATACCACACACACACACACACACACACACACACCACACACACACATACACACATATATGTAAAACCTGATGCTTTTTTTTTAACTTTTGAACACTTTATGACTTTCTGTGCAGTTCATGCCTTATGTCAGAATGCTCATTGATAATCTGCTTAAAATGAGAAATGTTATTCATTTATTAATATACTTATTTATTTATTAATGCACAGTAATCGCCTAAGAATAAAGTCACTTTGGGTAAAATAATTGTGATCCTTTTTCTCTCTTGGTAGATTTAATGGTATCGTTTCCCTATGATAAAGTTTTTAAATCAGAAAGATTTTTCATGAACAGTTCATTATAAATATTATAAATGTATTAAATACAAGTTAGGAAGAATAAGATGCAAAATTAATGCTTTGGTTTGTTTTATTGCTGTTGTTTGAAGAGGGTATGAGTTTTTACTTCAGGTTATCCTGATTTCACCGTGTAACATGCTGAATCCACAGCAATACTTATGTCTCATCCTCCCATGTGCAGGGATCACTGGCATGAGCTCCACGTCTGAATTTTTAATGTTACTTTTTCGCACATTTGACCACCAAATAAAGTTTTTCATCTCTTAAGTCGTCATTACGTGACAGCTCCGGCTAGCAGGTCTTTATTGCTTTCCAATTCCAAATGGCCTGAGCATGACTGCAATTGCTAACTATCAATTTTTCTGGACACCTCGCTGTCCAGCATCACGGACTACTTTAACGCTACCAACGACCCTTTCTCAATTTAAAGAGCAGTTTTCTTTGTCCCCATACTTTGTGTCTGTTTCAGCCTTTCCTACGTCTGACTCCTCTAATGCAATTGCATTTTCCGTTGCAGCAGTGGCGGTTTTAACCGGCTTCAAGTATCATAACAACCCACCCCACTTTTATTGCCGAGTCCTCACTTCTGCATACCCTTTCCTATCTGTATTTATAATAAGGTTCACAAATATGTATTAAGAGTATTTCTGTTATAGTTTATGTTTTAAGCGTACAGTAGTGTTTAAACACTGGTGTATTATAATTATGGCGTCATTCACATATAAGTAGAAGGGGAGATTTAGAGATGAGGAACATTGTGAAGAAATGTTTTATACAGATGTGCTGCCTGTGACTCATCCAGTCCATGGGCAGATGTTGCAGATGGCTTCAAGAAAATCTGATGCTTTATAGTCCATTCTGTTTACTGTCTTCGAGTCTAGTCCCTCTTCCTTTTTTAAACATCTCACTTGCAGCTTCTTAAGCAATTTTGTGTGATGAGAGTTAACACAGTGTTAGTCAGACATCCTGATTCTTCAACAACTGCCTGTGAAAAACAGCTAAAGGGGGGAAGGCATACTTTGTACTTGTTTGCAAAAGTTTGAGTCTATCATTGTGATATAAGTGTAGTGTCATAGATCAGCTTAAATTGTAGAAACTAGGAAAGGGAGAGGGAGAAAGGAGAGAGAGGGGGGGAGAGAGAGACAGAGAGAGAGAGAGAGAGAGAGAGAGAGAGAGAG
This sequence comes from Arvicola amphibius, assembly GCF_903992535.2. Lineage (NCBI taxonomy): Eukaryota > Metazoa > Chordata > Mammalia > Rodentia > Cricetidae > Arvicola > Arvicola amphibius. The sequence goes on along the minus strand of NC_052063.2, from coordinate 16,745,712 downwards.
AGAGAGAGAGAGAGAGAGAGAGAGAACCAGTAGTTAACAAACAGCCAAAGGGATAGGAGAAAATATTTATTAGACAAGGATTAATATTCAGAATATACAAAGAATTGCAGAAAAAACAGTACTGCCAATTAATCCAGTGGGAAATAAACTGATAGACAGTTTTCAGAAATAGAAATCCAGGTGTCCAATAACCATTTTAAAAATGCTCAATGTCCCTTGTCATCAAAGACATGTAAATTAAAATTCCTTTGAGATACTACCTCACCATAGAATGGGTATTTCCAACACATCTGGGAACAAATATTGGAGAAGATGTAGACTAACTGGAACCCTTATTAATTGTTGGTGGGATTGAAATCTATATAGCTATTGTGGCAATCGGTTTGAAAATTTGTCAAAACTTAAAGATAGAACTATCATATAGTCCAGCTATTTCACTCAAGGGAATACACACAGAATTCTGCACCTTATCATAGAGATATTTGCAGCAATGCTTATTGCTGATATTTTCACTAGAGCAATAATTAAAATCAATCTAGTTTGCTATCAACAGATGGATGCAAAATAAAATTTTAGTAAATAAATAAATTCACACAGAGATACATGTGTGGTGTGTGTGTGCGTATTGTGTGTGTTTGTTGGTGTGTACTACTCAGTTAAATAGGAAAAAGTTTAATTTTGCCGGATAATTGCTAGATTCAGAGTGTATACTTTGGGTGAGGTCACACAATTTTTGAAAGGAAGAAATCATATGATCTCCCTCATATGTGGACCCTTACCAATAATATATGAATATATGAATGGGAATTTTCTGTTGAGTATGAAATAACATGAAGAAAAGAGAATAAGAAAGGCAAAGTATGAGCATATAAGAGAGCATGTGAGTCAGGTAAGAGGTTGAGACATAAAAGAGGATATCAAGCTAATTGTTTCCTTAGTTTTAGTTTTATGGTGTTCATGGTGAGTAAATGCGTAAGATAGTTTTGATGATAAATGTGTAACATTGACTGTAGAACTTTGCATCTTCCATTCCAAATGTTAGTTTGTAACCTATGGAATTTTACTGAGTTGCATAGACTGTGGATATGCTTAATTTGACGGGTGATGTACTTTTTATTTAGCTGTAAGGTTTCTAATGGGAAAACTTAAAAAAAATAAAAATAGTTATCCTAATGAAGTGAAGTTCAATAGAGAAAGCAAACTGGTGGGATGTCAACCTCTGGTCTCCACATGCTCATGTCTGAACATATATACCCACCCATTACAAGCACGTGTGACAAAAATAAAGCAAAAATTAAATTAGAAATACTCAAAGAGTCAATGATCTTGATTTTCGATGAGCAAATATGTAAGATCCTCTCCTATCTACCAGTACATCAATTTTATTACTACAACACCATCACACGTGTTGTTCTGTCATTACTTGTCCTGCACAGTGATTAAAACACTGTGAGCGTGGTTGGCTATGTATCGTGTCTCATTGTTTCCTCCTGTTTGGTATCAAATATTTTTATGTATTTGAAATCTCACCTTAGTGTATAAATGAAAGAACTCAGAATGGAATTTTCTAAAAACAATTTAGAATCTCTGTCCCCACCCCTGCCCGGAATTAATTTGTGTTTTCCTTATTAATGCATCTTAATAAAAATATTACCCTGAAAAGAAAATGAGCATACTGGCTAGTACTTGTCATCTGATGTAAACTTGAATCAAGTGGGTAAATGGAATGTTAATTGAGGAATTGTGTCCACAAGACTGCCCTGTAGGCATTGTCTTAATTCATGATTGATGTGGAAAGGTCTGTCCCACTGTGGAAGGTGGCTACCCTGAGCCCTAGGCTATACAATAAAGCATGAAAAGCAATCACTGGAAACAAGAAAGTTCACATCACTGCTCAGTGATACCTTTAGCATGGACCTCCAGGTCCATGCTCTGAGCTTCTGCCCCTGGCTCCCCTGGTGACGGACTGTAATGTAGATGCCAAATCAACCCCTTCCTCCCAAGTTGTTTTCTTTCATATTGTTTATAACAGTGAAAAAAAAGAAAACTTCATTCCTCTCTTTGCTTGGGTGTTTAGCTGTTTTACTGGCTACGACCCACCATTTAATGTGAATTTATGAGACGCAACTTCTAATAACATTAGTTGCAATGCAGAAGAATGGTCGCTGGGACTCTCCTGTTCCTCTGATATGTCAGATTAAGTTAAATAGTCCAAGACAATCCTTCATCTGCGCTCATTTAGGGAACATTTCCCATTATCTCAAGACCACAGAAAGCTGTCTCATTGTAAACTATCAGCTTTCTAGCCAAGAGGAGTCACTTGTGGCCAGGTGTAACCAGTTACACAGAACCATGCTTTGCAAGCAACACCTATTCTAATCGATGAACATTAATTTTTAATACTCATTCATACCTCCCTTCCTTTGTGCTAAATTATCTGTCTTTCTCTGAACCTGCTGTGACTTTTTCTGATACTTTTGACTTTGTATTTATTAGAGGCCCCTCTGCATAAACTCTGTACATTATCTGTTACAATTTTTTGTACTTGTTTTAAAGTACTCAATAGTTTGTTTTTTAGAGCTCTTCTGGTTTTTCAAGAAAAATTAATATACTCATTGTTTATGTTCCCCAAGTACTTTTTGCAACACACGATATTATAAGCATTTATATCCAATTCTGTCTTTTCTCCTAGCCCACCAGCTCAATCAGAGAAGCTGTGGTGTTCTGTTCATGGCCTCCATAATTTAAAACAATAATTTGTCGTCTGGCCTTAAATATTCGGGGTAAGGAATCAGAGCTCTGAGATACGAAGAAAAGTAACTCCGCTGAAAGATTGGATTGTTCCTTTATGCTTTATAATTTCATTAACACCTTCATTTTCTAAGATGCAAACTCACGAAAGAAGGCTATCTTTTATCTTTTTCTATTTGCAACTCTCCTGACAAAGTTTTTGGATACATGCAGACGTTTCATTGAGGCAAAATAAAGCAAACAAACATGTGCATGCATGTATGGATTGGTTTTAAAAATAAAAACTATTATCCTTCTTTAAAAGTGTGCTAACAATATGGAATTGCTTGAATTAAAAAAAGGAATTCAGCTTGATTTCATCCACCTCATCACCTACATGAGCTAATATGCTATTGAATCCTAGAATAGTATAAATAAAATAATCAGAATAGATTAAATTCAGGTGGAAACTTATTCAGACATTCAGATTTCATGTGTATATGATATACTATATGATATAATTTTAGATTTTGAGTTGCAAATTTGAGAGCCATATCAGAGTAAGGAGTACGATTCGACCTACTACTTTCGTTCACTAAAACCACTTTTTTCAATGCCCTTATTAGTATTGGTTCAAATAACAGGGATTGCTTTACTTTAGCAGAGTTACAGGATTGCAAATATCACTGCTAAAGTCCTTCTAGTAAACACTGCCCCCTCCCACACAAAGAGTCAACTACACACACACAAGCAAACACACAAACATACAGACACACAACACACACACACATATTCTATCAAGCAAGCCACTAAAACTAAAATTACTCGCAAGAGGCAAAACTAATTGAGCATTTACTGCATACAGCTGTGGTCCTCAGCTTTTACAAGATTAGTGCACACAATTTGAAGACCATACAATTTTCAGAACAACCCCAGTAGAAGGCGGTTTTATTGTTCTTTTTATGTGATGATATAAAGGATACAAATGTGTGAGAGAAGTAGTTTTACTCACATCTTCTGGCAGCAGAAACTATTCTTACCCCCAGTGCATGCAAACAAAGAAGAGGATGTGAACACACCTGCTGATTTCTTGACTTGCTGAGAACCCTTTGCTAACCTGATTAGATTGTCTCCTGTATTGCAAACTGAGGAAAATTTGTGGCACCTAATTTATACTAAACCCCTGTCAACAGGAGCAGATTTTATTCTGCTCTCCCTCAGAATTCGGCTCGGTGTTTCACATGATTGACTTGCCAGAAGAATACTTATACTCAGTATGAGGAACAACTTATTTTCCACATTGACCCAGGGCCGTGGGCATACAATTCCATCTTTTGCAGTATGCCCTGACACATCAGTTGAACGAGACTTTATGACTACAGTGGCCAAGATGACCTTCTCACCTTGCTCAACTCCTAGCTAAAGAAATCAATAACACATAAAACAGCTAATTCTCTCTTTTCGGGAGAATTTGACACTAAAAGCACTTTGACCTCAATTTATGTTGTCTTCATCACAAATATTATGAAAATAAATTTGGAAATTCCATTAGGTGAAGATAGCTCATTCCAAGGCCTAGTGCCTTCTAAAATTTCTTGGCAGAGCATATACCAAGTAATGTCTCTGCCTTGTATGTTCTTCTTCCTAATGTCTCATGGTAACTCTCTTTGAACCTGAAGAGAGACAGTCTTCATCATTTATTCAATTCTCAAAGTGCAGTGCGATGAGAAGCAAATTTTAAAATTATATTAATGATTGATTTCCTTTGTTCTTCAATTCTACCTTTATTTCATATAGGGACTCTAGTAAAGACAGTATATTCAGGGTTCCTATTTTGAAAAATGAACTATTTACCAAATGTGAAATGTTCTGTGGTTGATCAATAAGCTTGAATTATTTCACAATTTATAGGTGTATCATTAGAAAAACTCTTCAGTGGCTGAACGAATGAGCCCATCCAACACATTTCCTGAACTGATCAGTTGTTTGTATAGGGTGATGTTCCTCACGGAGTTGCCTTTCACAATTCTCCTTTAAATTCAGTAAAAAAAAAAAAATTGATAGCTACTAAATATTACAGTTGATTTAAATTATCTTAAGAAGTAATAGTAGTAGAATTCTCTCTCACTACTGAAAAAGTAGATATTAAGTCACATATTGCTTTGTTTGCTTGTCTAGATATATTACTTATTACTTGAAAGATACTTTTTATTAATGCAACAAAATGTTCCCCAACTCATTTATTGTCCTCTGTGTGACTGGACTGTACTAAAAGTGAAGGATTAACTCAATGCATTTCATTGCTAAGGACTCTTTTATTAAAAAATATGATGAAAACAAATATAGTTAGCTTATAGTTACATTAAAAACACAAAAAACAATGTCCAATATGCTTGATGATTATATTATTTAGGTTAAATATTTTAATTTTTGCCAAAAGGCAATTAAAACATTGAGAGTCAAGTTTCTATTATAAAGTAAATGCGGTTCATTTCCCCAAACAAAGAAAAAAAAGGTAATTAGGGGATTATTTTCCAAATCCAAATATAAAAAATGCAAAATTTTATTTGGATTCCAGTATCTTAGAACTTAAATGGAAACATCAAAAATATCAATGAAGCCATCCTTCAACTATGGTGTCTTATTTTCTAAACAGCTCTACGTTTTCTTCATCATACATTAATAGAAATGCTACAAGTTTTGGAATTTAAATATAAAACATTGCCAGCTTAAATGAGAGAAAAATGTAACATGTTCTTCTATACTCTGAGTTGTACATAGCACATAGATGTGTCCTTGGCATAGAGTAGGCAACTGATGGGTTAACAGGTAAATGCCTAAATATGTGAAAAGAGGGATGAGTTGATTGATTGATTGATTGATTGTACTGACATTCACAAATCTGTTTCTGAGCCCTTCCCCCTCTACCATTAGTTTACTGAATGCATGAGCTCTGAGATTAAGTTACAATTCCTACTATAAGTTACAAGTTCTTGTTTCCTTCGAAGAATTATAGCACACACATTTGTACCGCAGAACAGCTACTAGAAATGGTTTTGTTCATCAAAACACAAGTCAAACTGCAAGAGACACATAATTATTCTAAAACTATTAAAGTTCAAACTAAGATATCAACAGAGTAGCTCCACTTTGCCTCAGTAGAAAGTTAGCTAGAAAGCTTTAAACATATGGTACATTTGAGTGCGTAAACTGAGAAGTTAGAAAACTAAATGTTATTGTATGTTCTAGACAGCTGAGGAAGAGACCTGCATAAAAGTGTAAGAGAGATTAAACACTGGAGAGAGAGAGGGGGGGGTAGGGAGGGAGGGAGGGAGAGAGGGGGGGATAGGGAGGGAGGGAGAGAGAGAGAACTCATGAAGAAAACAATTTTCAAGGGTGATGGCTTCTCTCCCCATTTCTCTGAGAAACACAGAGAACCACACAGAATCCCATAAGGACCTGTTCATCACCATGCCTCCTTGCTCTTCTTAAGAAAGACCTTTCTGACTGTTAACTTGGTGTGCCAAATACAAAGAACATTATGAGATAGAGAAACCCACTCAAAAGGACAGAGAACCTAGCTAAGACAAAACAATATTTGTGCATTAGATATCACTAGTAAAACCTGTAGAACATAGAGCATTTTTCACCTATGTAAATTGCGTGGGGAGACTTTCCTCAGAAGTATATAACAAAAGGAATTGGTATGTTCTTTTAAGAGAAAAGGAAAATAAGAGCTAAACGCTCCAGTTGGTGAAGTTTGTCAACTGGAAAATCGCATCCTATGTATTCACATGTCATAGAGTTGCTAAAAAGAAACCAGGAGATAAGGTATTTATAGTAATCACAGCTAGTACAAGTGCATGTGTTTTTAGAGAGGCTGAAACAGAGATAAATACACAGCAAAATACAACTGCAATATCTAGACTGGACTGCTCACTGTGGACAGACTGATACAAATAGCTTTTTAGAGAATTAATTATTAGAAAACTAATGCTTTCTCTTAGTCAAGATTGATCATGTGTAAAAATAACAGTATCCATACTCATGGGTCATTCAATCCTGTTTTAAAGTTCTGAAGGCAAAATAAATAAAGGCAAACCTCAATTCCAAGCAAGGTATTCTTATTCTCTGAATTCACAGTACAAAGCATTTATAATCCTAATTTTGAATCTTTTCAAATCCAGTGATTTTGGAATTCACAGTATATACAAATATAGATTTTTCTCGGAGAAAGATGAATCCCCAAAGCACACTTGAAAACTTTTTGAAGTTTGATTGATTCCACATTGTCTTGACTGAGACAAAAAGCCCCATTCTTTAGATAGCGTTAATGGGTATTGGACACTCGAAGCTCGGATTTGTTCAGGAATGAATAGAATGAAAGAGACAAATCGAACAACAGTGATGGCAAGAACTGCCAAGCAGGACCAGGCTAGGAGAAGACAGAATGAGATACCGCTGTGACCCCCTGCTGTCTGTCAGCTCAACCTGAATACCTCAGAACCGGATTTCTAATTATTAACATCACTAGTTTGAAAAGACAGCCTAGATACGTGATGCAAAAAAAAAAAAAAAAGAATAAAAATAAATCCACAGAGCAAAAGAGTATCAAAGCCACCTGGAGTGATCATTATTCAAAACTTTATTGCACTAGAGTGACAGAGAGCTTTCCAAATTAAAAGCATGTTAAATTCAGTCGCAACTATTGAGCTGTCTTTTAGCCTTTATCTCATAAAGAACACCTTTCAATCAATTAATAATCTGCTACATTTCACCATTAGAGCAGACATCATTTGAAAAGTTAAATGTATTCTTTTTTAATTCTTTTGCTAACTTAGGGACATTCTTAATCAATTAAAAGCTTTCAGCATATTTATTTTTTTAAGATCCCTATCAGATTCAATCACCTATATCCAGAGCAGTTCAGCGACTGTAAACATATTTAGTTTGCTATAACATGAAAAGGATCCTCAGATGAAAATATCAATACTGAGAAATGATCACAACATTGAAAATCATCACGACTCTCAGATGCATAAATATGGTATTACCTATACACCCCAAAGCAGTTAGTACAATAAACTTCATACCAGGGGAAACCCCCCCACACTGTTCCTTAAAATTATGTGAGTTCATGGCCAGCCTGGTCTACAAGTGCTAGTTCCAGGATAGGCTCCAAAGCTAAAGAGAAACTCTGTTTTGAAAACAAAACAAAACAAAAAATTATTTGCTATTACCATTTCTTTGAGTTAAAAGAGTAGGTTTGCATGGAAAGGGACCCCAGTTCATTACAAAACTGAAGCCCTGTGCTCTCTTGGTAAATTCTGTATTTGCTGGCCAGGCACAAGTTTAGAAAAACTGTCCCAAAGAACTGTCATTTAACAATTAGGAACTTGAACTCATTTTACATGCATGGCCCTATTACTTTGACCATTTCAGTCCTTCTTTACCATTAATAGCAAAATAGGAAGAAATGAGCCGCATGTTATCCATGCACGGAAGTATTGAAAACATTTAAAAGCTAGCAGTCCAATGGTATCACTTACTCTCCGTTTTCTAGGGAAAAGCTGAAATACCTGCTATCCATTTTCTACTGCAGATTAGTTTGCGAGGTACACATGAGCAGCTTTTTCCCGTCCCTTTAGCTACATTTGAGTCTCCTTTTAACCATGCTAAACACTGCTCTGATTAAAAGCTTACCGGATAGAAACGCTGCTCTCAGCTCTCAGCTCTCAGCCCCTTGCACTCTTCCCTCCGTTAGACACATCCACCTCTTTTTCGAATGAGAAGGTAAACGGAACAGGCTCTTACCCGAGACAGAGAAAACAATTCGTTCAGCTAGATCCAACAGCGCTCTGTGCAGCCTGGCAGCATGAGTGATCCTTGGGCCTCACACAAAAGCAAGATAATTGGCTCTCAATGAAGACATGTAAACATCCATCATAATGGCACTCGGGCTGAAACTGAACGCTGCCTCAGCTGTTCTGTGTACTCCGAATGGAAGATGATGTCACAAACATCAACTGGGTGTACTCTCATTGGCTTCTGTTACCTGGAATCATATCTTAACCCTAAACTGTCAGCTGAAAATCGAAATGCTTCCCTCTCGCTGAAATTTCTGCTCAAACCAGAATGGGAAGTCGGAATAAGTTATTGGACGAGGGAATACAAAAATATTGCACTCCATGTAGGCTAAGACTTATTGAACTAATTAATTACTTAGGATATGTTAGGCATTTTTTCCTCAAGTACAATTATTATTTTAAATGCTACTTTTTAAGATGATTAACTGGAGGGACAACTAAGGGAATGACTAGAGTGATCGCATTTTGGAATTTGATTTTTTAAATGAGTCTTTAGATTGATTTCATTGTAGGACACAACTAAATTTAAGAAAGTTAAGAAAAAGTATAACGTAGATTACTGTGCAACCAATCTGCCACGAAATATGTCTGTATTTTTAACTTTCTAATACAAATAGAAAATAAATGATCATTTATTTTATTATCTGAATGTTAAACAAGATCTTCAAAGTTTGTGCAGCAAAGCTTAAAGTATGAAATACTGAAAAGTATAACATTACAGAATGCTATTAATATTGGTCTTTAAAATGAGTAATCTACAAGTCACTGGATTTGTAGCCAGTTCAACTTAAGTAATTGAAAGCTACTTTATAATGCTGTATTATTTTTTTTTCAGCACAAATGGGGAATAATTATCTGTGCTTTACTTTCTTGACAAAAATCCCACATTTCTCCCCAGGCTAGTTCTCACTGGGAGAGGAGGATAATGGCATAAGCTGGCTATCGTAGCTTGCTGCCAGAGGGACAGAACTACAATCACCTTGAAATATACTCCAGGTTCCCTCACCAAAAGGAGCTGTCGGTGGCATCACTGTGAAATGCAAGAATTGACCGAGCACCTCCTAAATCCATTACTGATGTATCCCAAGGCTAACCTTTTAAAAGCTGTGCAGTGAGAAATACAGTCATCAGCAGCACCAGGGACAGACACCAGGAGGCTTACTTCATTCATATCCACATTCAGGAAAAGGATGCTACCTTTGACTTGTGGTGTGCATGCCTGTTGCTTCGTTCCATTCTGAATGATGGGCACCGGGATATATTCGTTTTAATCACTGGCCATTTTCAAAATGAATAAATTATTTTACTGGATCACTTTCATAAAGGTTCCAAAAGTTTACAGTGACTAGAAAGAACTGCCCTCAGCTCCCACTACATTCTGACAATTTTGACTGTTGGATTAACTCATTCTGTGTTTCAAGACTGTATGTGATTCAAGAGCCTGGGTTCTGGATGAACTTCAAGATCCAAGGCTATAATTTACAATCTGTAAAAATTTGATCCCATTAGCATCTATTATAAAGAACTAGTGTGAGACTATCACCCATAGCAAAAATGATATAAGGCAATGTGTAGACTTGTTATACAAACCAAAGTGTATTACATGGTAAATATTGCCTGTAAAAGATCAGCTATTCACTTTAGTGATGTTTATGAGGGTTAAAATGGAAACTGAACTCAGTGGTCTCAAAATAATGAAATAAAAAAATGTTAAACTCTTTAAATTTCAACTTAGACATACTGTGTCAAATTAGCTTGATTTATAATAGTAACTCACATAAGGGATCTTCTTTTCTTCAAAGTTGTTGTCTTTCCAGGATAGTTGTGGATTTAATCATATTAGTCAAGCCTAAGAAGAACTTAAATTAAAAAAAAATCTATTTGTCAAGAAATATTTGAAGAAATGAGGAAGACACTGTTCATTTACTTCTGCCTAAAATCACAAGGTTTTGGATGAAAATCTGAATGCCGGGTAAAGTGAACTAAAATTGAATTACAAACCAGAAAGATGAATTTGGACAATGGGAATGTCAACTATATTTCTGGTAGACAAATGATAAGACTACAATATTACATTTGCTAAGAGAATATGTCATGGAGAAAATAATTTATAAAGTAAAATACGCTCCTATACTTCATGTTTTACATAAAATATTAATGATATAAATACTTAATGCAAGAGATAGATAACTAGAAGAAATTAGGCTATATCCAGCTTCACTTATAAAGCATTCTGATATATATATATATATATATATATATATATATATATATATGTGTGTGTGTGTGTGTGTGTGTGCGTGTGTGTATGCCATTCAGTTAGATTTATGATAACTGAATATTACAATAATTAACTGTGCAAAATGATAATTTTTCCATTGCTTTGAATTTGTTCTAGTGTTTCAGTGCAGCTTACCATAGCCTTATGAATATGATATAACATAGGATATGATACGACGAGTATTCCATTGAAAATTTGTGCCAGTTACCTGCTTTCTATACAGGAGTCATTTATAGTTGGTTATCTAAGTACAAGGTACAGGTTTTGTGTCATAAAATTTAGAATCTTAAGGTGTAGATTTTAATGCGTATGTATTCAAAAGTTTAATATCTTAACAAGTCAATAACTTAAATTTTCAATACCATTCATTTAAGTGAAAAAATAATTTTGTATCTTAATTTTAAGTTCTGTATGAATTATTAATATTAGCAGAATGTATTTTAACTAATAGGAGAAGTGATGGAAAAAGCAAGTGGAGGAGAAATACTTAATATCAATGTTAGGCTATAATCAATGAGCATTTAGCCCACAGTTTAATTCTAGCTCATTATTAGGGAGTAACATATTGTTTGCGTGCATGTGTGTATGTGTGTTTGCTTTGAATGTCTGTGTGTCTGCATGGGGGCCAGAGAACGTATATGCTGGTGCTCACAGATGCCAGAAGAGGGCAACGGTAATGGTTATCAGTGAATCTGCAATTACAGGCAGTTGTAAGCTGGCTAACCTGAGTGATGGGGAGCAAGTTGGGGCCTCTGCAAGAGCAATACATCTGCTCATTTGCTAAGTCATACATCCAGCCCTTAAATAACATGTTTTATTTTTGAATAATTACATAGTTATACTCAGAGAGGGTTTGAGATAAGCCAAGGATATAATTAATCGTATGTGGAAATCAATCAAGCAATCTGGAGCAATATAAATGTGTTCTTTGCAAGGAAAATACAAATCACATGATATTTTTTGAATAACAACTTTAACATTAATACACACTGTAGTAAAAGCATTTTATTTCAATACTTTGAAAAATGTTTTCATCAAAGGAAAATAAACTTTGCACTTTAAAATATACTTATTGACATTGTATGACTATTTATTATTTATTCCAGTATGGAGGTCAGCTAGCATTGCTGAACTCCAAAGAGCATAAAATATTTGAAATTTAATAGCATATAAAGAAGGAAAAACACTATAGGAATTAATGTAGTCTTTACTTTTGGTAAATTTATAATGTATATATGTTATGATATGAAAAACATAGAGGCTCTAAATTATTTTTTTAAAGCTGATGTTATTTTGTAGTTCAAGCAAGCACATCTCCCTGAGTTTTATTACCATACCTACGTGCTATACATTTCCCGAGAGCTGAAATCACTGCAGTATTTAATTGCTTGACAATTATTTCTGTTACATCAATTTTGTGGTTAAACTAATTATTTATATTATCAAAACAAATCAGCACTAGAGGCTAATTAGACTAGAGAAACCATCCTACACTGTCTCTCATCTTACATATTAATAAGGTTTAGGTTAATGCTAACTTTGCAAGAGGTGAGCATATCCTTCAGGTGATAATTTACAGACAGAACATAGAAATTCAAACAATCTTAAATGGTTCTAACCAGTTTTACTTTGAACAGTTAGGAATAGTCAATTGCAGCATTCTGCATCATCTTGAAGCAGAGCGTTGCCCATTACCTAGCTAACCACAAGATGGCAGCTCTGGTTATTTGGCCACTTAGGAATTTAATGTGATCTTGTTTTAGCTACTTGTAATATGTAAAGCACGTGAATAACTTTTAAGTATATATATATATATATATACATATATATATATATATACTTATATATATGTATATATATATCCCTGATTATGTGATCTTTATTTCAGAATAATAAAATCTGTAGAAAATAGCAATCATCTAAACCACCTTAAAACATGCCAATTCAAACTGAAAACTAATAAGCCAATGTCCAAATTTTTCATGATAAATAATTTCTGAAGCCACCCTCTTTATAAGTTATTGTTTTGTTTCCAAACAATGTATTGTTTTAAAATACAACGTTAGCACTAAAAAACTGACTGCGGCAGTTTTACCTCACTGAGCCAGAGAGCTATGCCAATCACACTCTCCATCTCTTCAGCTCCAGATATAATTTATTTTCCATAAGAGTATCTATTTACTGATGGCACCTGAATCTCCCTTTTATATGTAATCATTTTCACAGTCATTTTTTAACTCTACCCCAAATCTCTTCTGTTTACACTTCACTATATTATCATTATCTTTGCTATGGTGCAGATAATTTTTTTGAAAACCCTTGAAATTCTTGGGCCACATCACATTTCTTTCTTTTCAGGAAATGCATAATAAAGATATACTTATTTGTGCTTATGTCTCAGTAACTGTCACCTTTGGGAAGGATGAAATAGTTTGAAGGGGGTGAGAAAAGGTAGCGAAATGTGGATCCTCATAATGAAGACAAGAACCCAAAGCTATTTCAATAATTTAGAGCAGTAATTTTGAGGGCAACTTTTTCTATTTTGTGTATATGTTGATGATATTAGATGACAAGGAGAACTAAAACCTGATAGATGTATACACTTGCGCTTATCCTGTCCACTGAACAGTCATGCCTCCCGTGTTTACATGTTCCTCCTTCATTAAGGCCATTTAATTTGATTTATAATGTTTATTTTTTTTCATGGTTTATTTTTTTATATTTAAAAATTTCCATCTCCTCCCCTCCTCCTCCCCCTTCCCTCCCCTCCTCCTCCCCCTTCCCTCCCCTCCCCTCTACCCACATGATGGAGGAGAGTTATCTGCCTATGTTTCTTTCATTGGTTAATTAATAAAGAAAACTGCCTTGGCCCTTTAAGAGACAGAAAATTAGGTAGGTGGAGTAGACAGAACAGAATTGTGGGAACAAGGAAGTAGAGTTGGGGAGACGCTTGAGGCAGTCGCCATAGTGAGGCTCCATGCTTCTCCTCTCCGAGATGGACACAGGTTAAGATCTCTCCTGGTAAGCCACACCTCGTGGTGCTACATAAATTACTAAATATGGGTTAAAGCAAGATATGAGAATTAGCCAATAAGGGGCTGAAACTATGGGCCAGGCAGTGTTTTAAAAGAATACAGTTTCCGTGTAATTATTTTGGGTAAAGCTAGCCGGGTGGCGGGACACAGCCCTGATGTGGGAGAGTCTTCTGTTTGAGTTGATTTCATTGGCTAATAAAGAAACTGCCTGGCCCATTTGATAGACCGCCCCTTAGGTAGGTGGAGTAGACAGAACAGGAAGAGGAAGTGAGGTAGAAGGATCAGTCAGATGCTACACCTCTCCTAAGTTAGACAGACTGCTGTGCCTCTCCTCAGAGAGAGAGGCCAGACTCGATGAAGCTCCAGCCCAAGATGGACGTAAGCTAGAAACTTCCCGGTAAGACACCACTTCGTGGTGCTACACAGATTATTAGATATGGGTTAATCAAGATGTGAGTAAGAGGCTGAAAATAATGGGCCAGGCAGTATTTAAAAGAATACAATCTGTGTGTTGTTATTTTGGGGCATAAGCTAACCATGTGGGATTCAGGCAGGACGAAAAGCCGGCCCGCAGCCTCCTCACTACACAGCCCACTGCTTCCTTCTACACCCATACCTCCCCTCCCTCCCTCTCCAGGCCAAGGAGCCATCATAAGATATCTGAGAGTAACTCTAACCAAGGAAGTGAAGGATTTATTTGACAAGAACTTTAAGTCTTTGAAGAAAGAAATTGAAGAGGATACCAGAAAATGGAAGGATCTCCCCTGCTCGTGGATTGGGAGGATCAACATAGTAAAAATATAATGTTTATTTTTGTAAAAACTTTTACAAATGTCATTTTTCACCTCCATCGACCCTTTTTTATTGTGTCATGCCATTCAAAGTTGATCAAATAGTTGCTTTCTTTTTCTATCTTGATGAAGTACAGTGACATTAACATCAGGGAAATTCAAAAATTATGTCTTAGTGAAAATCATCTAGTTGAAATTACTTCATATTCTACCAAAGAAATAGCCTATTCATGCAAAATCCACCATGCTTAAAGCTTAGTGTCAGACACATAGATATTCCTATGTGAAAGACACTGAGAAATAGTAACTTAAGTGTTTGTTTATCAGTACCAGTACTTTGAGATAGAGGACTATTTAAAATATTCAGAACAATCCAGTTATCATGAGTAGGCTTAGCGTTACTTGAATAATAAATGAAACACTGCTATTATCCCATTTACCCCACCACTACTAACTCAGTCTGAGTGACTCTTCTGAACTAGGAACTATTCTAACTATTCTCAACATTTTTCACCACCAGATTCATTTGACCTACTTTTCAACATCTTTGCAAGACAGGGTGAGATTTTTCAAACAGCTTTTATTGTATATGTTATGTTGTATATGCAGTATACTTCTATGCCTTTAACATAGATTAATCAAGAAGTCACTGATGTGTGTGTGTACCATATGTATACACATCTGTGTATTATAGTTGCAGTTTTTATGTCTTTATAATCTATCACAGCAGTTAGTTTTTTCAGCTGCTCATTTAAGTCTCACATCACATCAGCCTCACATCACATCAGCCTTTCTCTTTTTCTTTAGTGTCTTCAGGAGACTAACTCTAGAATAGCTTTTTAAAAATGCTTCACACATCTGTATTAAATAACTCCTCTTTGCATCTGTGTGCTTAATGCTACTTTGCTATTAGTTGACAATGCATCATGCACCATCTACCACTTCACCGGCCATTATTCAGCCGGTGTAATGCTGTGGATTCCAGATCCAAATCGCAATATGTCTGGTTGGTCTTTGGTAGCTAAGTAACAAGCATCCTTCTGTGTCTTTGCAGGGATGAAATTGAACCCATATGTCTACATAAGATCTTGGATGACTATTGTGTAGGATCTCATGATCCATATTAATCCTTGAACTCATGAAAGACAAGTTATCACTCTGATAACTATAAGATCTTTGCAATTTCTCGAAGATATAGAAAGTGCTGTCAGTGAACTATATATAATATAACAGGCATATAGTTTGTCATCTCTTTAGGACCATATTGATGATGATATGTATATGGAAAATGTACTGAGGTCTTTTTAAGTCAAAGTGAACAAGTAAAAAAATCACTAGTTGGAAACACAAGCATACAGAAAGCAACTCGATATTGTATTTTCCTTCCAGACACAATCTTTTTTGGAAGTGTGATGCACTGTGCCTAACAGAGGATCAAACATTCTTAAAGTCACAAGGGCAGCATTCCTTCCTCACAACCAGTCTGAAATCAAGATAAATTAGGCTGCTAAAACAGACAACTATTTCCAACAGCTTTGGCTGGAATATCCAGGGTAAACATTGTGTAAAATATAGATATTTTATCGGGTGCTTATGTGTGGCAGGTATATTTTGGATGGATAATGCCTAGAGGACATGCATTAACAGCTTATTGGATCTCTTACAGTGCTCTTGGGGGCTGGAGGAATTTTTATTGGGGCCCTGTGAGGAGAAGTTAGGCTGTGAGTTGTGCCCTTGAAAATATTATTGAAGTCACTTCCTCTTGTTTCTCTCTTTCACATCCTGGCTGCTCTGGAGTCAGCAGAGTAGCATATACCCATATATATGCACCCATGCTCACAAATCCAGCACACACACACACACACACACACACACACACATATGAACACACACGCACACACATGCACACACAAACTACGATTAGTTACAAAATGAGGAATAATCACTTAAAGCAGAAGCATAAGAAGGCTGTTTCAAAGATAACAACATTCAAGCCCATGGCCACAAGGGCTCATATTTACTGTATAACACAAAATGTACTTAGTCCAATTTCAAATGCGATCAGCATTTTAACAGTCCTAGCACAATTCAAAAGTAAAAAGCAAATAAACAAAATAAAAACAAAACAAAACGCCAAAACTACAGTCTCTTACTGAGACTCAATACAAATGCAAGATGTGAAAACACACACAGATATATACACATATATATATACATATGTACATATATAAAACCATATATATATATCACACAATGTGTGTATATGTATGTAAATATATGTAAGCATATGCAAATATACTTATGCACACATATGTGCATATATATAATGACAGCAATATTTTCATTCTAAGGTTAAGACAAAGAGGATAAAAGTAAAATCTGAATCAAAGCAAGACCAGTCAGAGCAAGCATCAATCCTGTGGCCCCAAGTCTGACATTTATGCACATGGCCTTTATCTGTGCTCATAGAATCAGTAGCTTCAGCTCCATGTAAGGCCATTCAAAGCTCACATGGCCTCTCTTTGGGGGTAGTTCCATTCAGAACAGCAGGCAACCTACATTCTTGGAATCTCCAGTGTTGGGGACTCCACTGCACCAAAGTCTGCACCCTGGTACCAGTGACTTTTTTGACTATCGTGACAAGTTTCCTACCATAGTTACCTGAGAGAAGAAGTGCTCTTCTCAGTTTGAGGAGACACCACCCATCATAACTGAAAATTCATGGCAGCATAGCCAATAACCTGTGCTGCTGTTCCCAGGCAGGGACCAAAAAGAGGCAAATCCTGGTGCTCACACTGTTATATAATCTTATTCTGCTCAAGACTTCAATCCATCAACGGTGCTGCCCACAATTAGGGTGGTTCTTTTCTCTCCCATTAAATCTTTGTAAATTGAACCTCATAGATACTCCCAACAATAACCCTCAAACTTCCATGTGTCAGGTCTTCGCTACAGAGAATCTACCCGTAATTTACACTGACCTATCTCATTGTAATGCTAGGTTTTGTTGTTGTAGGCATTTTGCATTTTTTTGCTACTCCATTTTTTTTTTTTTTTTTTTTAGTGGAGTCTTCTTGGCAGAATCTGGACCCTGTGATTCTTATAGACTGTATTTCTGTAAACCAACACTGCACAAATAATGCCAAGTTCTGTTAAGCTGGTTGTGATGTAGCAGGACCTCTTTGGACTTTGACACATCACTCAGAGTAGCTAAGTGATTGAACTGGCATAAACATAAACATTCCTAGAAACTCATTTTGGGGCAGAGAATCCAGTATCTATTTATTTATGGTGCTCTTCCTTAAAATAAATGTTTTGCAAAGATGTTTACCTTTTGACAAACTGGAGCCTATAATGGGTAGGGTTATGCATTGAAAAATCCATTCCTCATGTCTTTGGTTGAAACTGAACAACTTCTTGAGTGTTTGGCATTTTAACAATTACACTGGCTGTGCTTTCACTCAACTTATCTATAATTTTAAGCATTCAAATTTCTTTCCTTATCAAACTGAACTTTTCTTTTTTACATTTTTATATTATAGTTTTTTTTTTCTTTTTTTTCTGGAAACTTACTTTTAGATCTCAGTGAGCAATAACCACAAACAACAATATGACGGCATCCTAAATGTTATGTTTGCCATTATTTTTAAGCTTAGTTTACTCACATTTTTAAGATGCTTTTGGAATACATAGAAACTTTGCAAGTTTGTCACATGAATAACTTTTAGCTCAATTCCCAGCATTTATGTTTCTATCTCTAACCCCAGATGAACAATGTTCACTGATCCTGTTTCTATCAGCCCACTAGCCTCCAAATCTCTACATAGAAAGACTTTTAAATGCTGCCTATGACATTTTAGAGATTTCCTATCATGCATCTCCCATCTCATTCACAGTCTTCCTTTAAACCATTTCCATAGAATCAAGAACCATGTGGTTAGATTAATTATAGTAATGTATCCACTGCATCAGTACACACTTTGTTATCACTGAGACAAAGTGTCTTACAGAATCAGCTTAAATAATGGGAAGTTTACTTAGACTCATGTGTTCGTAAGGTTAAATCTTCCACATAGGGAAAGGCATGGTTAAAGAATCACTCATTCTATGGTAATGCGAATGTACCATGGCTGTGCATTCACAGAGGCAGACAGAAGCAGAGAAAACAAATGAAATGGTCTGTATTCACCCATAAGGCCCCTTCTCGTCAAGCACCGATATTCTTCAATGTACTTACTGGATGGAACAAGGCTCAGATTATGAAGCCGGGAGGAAAAATTCAGATTCAAGCAATTACAGTATTTTCCATTTCTGAATCAGGCGTGTGGCCCTTAAGTCTCTATTATATAGGGAGAGGTATAGTCTTAGAATTAAGCCTTTGTATAGGCTGCTTCAGGCTACCTACATTCCTTGTATTCTCAATTAATTGTTCTTCCCCAGTCATGACACACAGAAAGTCTTCCACTTTTAAACTCTGATATTCAACCCTCCTCTCCATCACATATTATTTATGTACTTAATATTATATATACATGTATATAATAACATAAATGTATAGGATGTAATGTAATATATGAGATGTAATATAAGCATAGAGAATGTCTCAGTCTTATGGTTTCATGCAATCATGGGAGGGAGGGTGTGGTAGAGCAGGGAATTTTGCATCTCCTCTACGGTAAGGCAGAGTGCCTGGGCAGTGGGCTTCTTCTTCCTTTAACCCAGTGTGCAGTGTGGTGTTGCCTGTATTCAGTGTGGAGCTTTCCCCCTTTGTATTTCCCTGGAAACAACTTCACTGACACAAGGAAAGGGCTGCTTGGTTGAACTTCACAATCCCATCAAGTTGCCAATCAAGATTAATCAGCATGCCCTCTAATGACATGGTTAAGATATTGGAACACGCATAACCATGTAAGCCAGGGGTTGCTGGCATTGATCAGTGGTGCTCCAGTTCTTAACAGCAAAAAAGGAGCATGGTGATCACCTTTGAGTAACAGTACTCCTAGCTCAGGCTAAGACGGATTCATGATTAGAATTAGTTCTCAATGGGTTTTTAGAATGATTAAAAAGAAAATTAAATGAAAAAAGCTATCTAGGTCATTGTTCGCATTTGCCCATTTCTTAGAGAGGAATTGAATTCTCACCCAATTTTTTAAACAACCTTTGAAATACACAAAAGTTGTGGACTATGTTTTTCCACCATATCGAAATATTTGTTTATTCAACAGTACTTATAACCACTCATTAGTCTTAATCAGAACAAGAATGGATGGTGATTTTATATAAGTATACATACATACATACATACACACACACATATATATGGTATATATATATATATATATATATATATTTATATATGATGACAAAGTTTGAAATAAGTAGTGAAAAATGTCTAGTTATTTCTTGGGAAGAATATGATATCATTAAAATTGCTGAAATCATTTGAAGAATTGATAAATATTTGCAATCTATCATGTAAATAAATGCTATCAATTTCCTTTCTTTTAACTGACAAATCTTAATGACTTTATATAACCAGACATTGCTAATATAGGCATAAAGCAGACTCACACTTTGGTTTCAAGGGACTCTCAGTCAAGGAGAAAATTGTGCCATTAAACAAAATATGAACCAATTTTATTATCCATGAGTTAAAACAAGCATAAGTTTTCCGATAAGGCTGAAGTGTCAAATATTTCTCTTTCCTGCTTGAGTTAATAAAATTTCAGCAAGCTATTAGAAACAATTTCCTGAGAAAAGCAACTTTTAAGATGTATAATAACACCATGACTGATTCAGAACAATATTTTGCAGCCTGTGTATCTATGGTACTCTATTGATTTTCAATATGCACAACCAGGACCAAGAGGCATATCAAGACACTCGAGTACCTTGTGAATCATCTTGGATTGATTAAATGTAATAGAGTTCATGATTAATTGAGAGCATGCCAGAAGTGTGTTGTACTTTAGGGTTTTCTTCTGCGTGGAAGCACATTAGAATCTCAGTGAACAGAATTTGTCATATAAATGAAGCAATTCCTTATTACACTACCCCCACTTCCTCAAGGCTTTGTGTAAAATCTTTTAAGGGTATATATTCTTAAAGGAGAGAAAGCAATTGTCCTAATATGCCTTAGATTGATTTGTGTCTTCTGACCCCGATCTCCCTAGTTAAACCTTGAATTAGCCTCCACATCCAACTTTTCCTCTCTTCTCCATCACAAATGGCATATTAGTGCCTTTTCTTTCCATAAATCTTTCTGCTATAGTGTTTGATAACATACTCTGATAGCGCTTTTCACCTTAAATGCCTTAATCCATTGTTCTTTTCCTATGACTGCTTGTTTTCATACCTCCCAGCCTTTGAAATTCTTCCTTTTGTCTTATAATCATGCTGCATTTTAAAACCCCTGGGCCTTTGCATATGTTTCAATTCTGCTTGCATAGGCTCCCACTAACTTCTAGCATCCTCGCCACCAAGTTGACAACTTCCATTTCTGACTGACCATCTTTTTCTCCAGAAGCTCATTTTCCTTCATTAATGAAATGCATTGGATTTTAACACTATGGTGATAAGGGATTTATTCTTTGCCTCACATAGTAAAACACTCAAAGAATTTATAGTTTGATGTAATGAATAGTATACATGCCACACATACTATGCTTTTACTTGAAATCTTTAGCTTGGCCAAGATACTCTAGTTAAAAAATAATTTTTCACACAATTTGCACAACAATCAATTGGGAAAGTAAAATGTATCTGATATCAGAATTATGGGGAAATTATTTCTTATTTTATTTTGGAAAAATATTTTGCTTATTTAAATATTCCAATTGTTATACATTAATTTTCATAGAGGATTATTATAAAGGTTATTTTTAGATATATTTATGTGGCTTGTGAACAATCTATTTGATGACTTTGCCTTTAAAATAAATATGGACTTTTACCTTGTAATATATAGGTAAAATTTTCATTCATATCATAATGAAATATTACATTGAGTTTATGAAATAACACTAAAATTTGTCATATAAATACAAATACCACTTATATATACACAGACATGTGCTTTTAGAAAATAATACAATTTTGAATTTTCTATTAACTTTTGTTTTTTAATAAATAATTGAGAACTCTAATTCAAAGCTGATCCTTAAATACATTTTGTGTACACATTTCTATAATTTAAGGGAGGGTACATAACATGAACTTTAAAATAAAATATAAATCAATAAAGACATATGTAAAAATGTACCAGTTTGGCGGCTCTACAAAGGGAAAAATATTATTAGACACAGAACAAAGGTAAGTATATTTTTAAGGTAAAAATTTAGTCATTTCTATGTCTTGAAGATACATTGCTCTGGTCTGAAAAGTGTTCAGAGTCTTTTCATATAAGAGAGACCAAATGGAATGGCATACTCATTTCTCTTGCAACAATCCATGTCATTTGTAATAATTCTAATGTAAATCCTCTCTTCAAAATATAAGGGACATATTTACAGCTGCAACACTCTTCATGGTGGCTTTGGCATGTGTTGAAAGCCATGATGACATTGTCTGTTTGTGACGGTGAGCCTGGTACTGATGCATCAAGTGATCTCATTAGGGATG
Organism: Arvicola amphibius; assembly: GCF_903992535.2. Taxonomy (NCBI): domain Eukaryota; kingdom Metazoa; phylum Chordata; class Mammalia; order Rodentia; family Cricetidae; genus Arvicola; species Arvicola amphibius. Next base: position 16,723,388 of record NC_052063.2, on the reverse strand, counting down.
ATAGACGGCCAGCCAGACTTGATTTAAATCCTCTCAGTCCTGAAGACAATGCTTTCTTTCATCTTACTACTTTGTGAGATTGCATAGTTTATTGGTGTCCTTAAAATGGACTTCATTATCTTTTTTTGTCATGATGTTTTACAAAGGTGTGATATAAATCTTAAAGTTTTCTCAATAACAGAATGGCTAAAAGTCTCATAGCTAAGACATCTTTATTTTCCAGTGGAACTTCTCAAATTTGGCTCACAGAAATGGTGTAAATTGTAGAAAAGGGACACTCTCTTGCGCGAGATTTCTGGCTTCAAATTCAAACATTGCTATTTAACAACCATGTGGCCTTGGTTAAATTATTTAAAGTCCTAATATACATGATGAGAATATGGGAGTACAAACATGTATAGCTGCTTTGGAAATCAGTATGGCAGTTTCTCAGAAAATTGGAAGTCAATTTACCTCAAGACCTGGTGTGGGATGTTTTTCTGTATATGTGTTGCTTTTGTTGGTTAATGAATAAAGCTTCTTTGGACTATGGTAGGGCAGAATAGAGTAAGGTGGGGATTCCAAGCTGATATAGAAGAAAAGAAGGCAGACTCAGAGAGATGGCATGTAGCTACCGAAGGAGAAAGACACCTGCGGGAGTCTGAGGGAATCTGTTGGAACCTTGTCAGTAGGCCATGACCTCATGGTGTTGCAGAGGTTAATAGAGATTGGTTAATTTCAGATATAAGAGCTAGCTAACAATATGCCTAAGTGATTGGCCAACAGTGTTTTAATTAATACAGTTTCTGTGTGATTATTTTGGGTCTGGGAAGTCTGGAAAAAGCAAGCAGACTCTGCCTACAAAGACCCAGCAACACCACTCTTGGGCATATACCCAAAGGATGCACATTCATACCATAAGGACGTTTGCTCAGCTATGTTCATAGCAGTATTATTTGAAATAGTCAGAACCAAAAATCAAGCTAGATGCCCATCAACCCAAGAGTAGAAAAAGGGATTGTAAAGTGAGAAAAGACTGCTTTGAAATAAACACACAAACAAATAAATAAATATTAGTATAACTTTCATGGTAATTTGTAAGAATTAAATACCTAGAAACACTCAGAACAATTTAATCTAGCAACAGTTGAATAAATGTTTGTGGGAAGAAGTCATCTGCAGAGGTATATTACAAAGCAACAGATTATGATAGAAATTTTCACAAGACAATACTGCTCACTATGTTGCCAGGAAGTAGAAGTGGAGGGGAGACTAGACAATATGATTGTCACACACTCCTAAGCTGACATTTTATAAGGAAGCGCTCCACCATCTCATAGTTTTGATACCCTGGCCTGGAAACCACACTCTTAATTACATGGATACTTGTGAGACATCCAGCACCCAAATTATAGCAATTCCTATCTTATAACTGTAAGTCTCTTCCTATCTTTCCAATCTAGAAGATTTCTGATGATTTGTCATTTATGCACTAGGGAACATTTCAGTTGTGCAATACTTATTAAATGAGTATTCAGCTAAGATTATTGAAAAAATGTGACCTGAAGGATCTCCATTTCACGGGAAGGAAGACTTTAAATTTAAATATGATTATAATTTATTTTATTTTATCAAAATATTTTTTCAATACAATATATTCTGATTAAGGTTTCTCCTTCCCAAACCCATCCCAGTTTCTTCCTACTTCACCACCATCCACATGTACACTCTTTCTGTCTTATTAAAAAAAGGTAGTGATAAACTGAATCCTAATGATATACTGCTATTCTCATAGATCAGAGCATCGTTCTGCCACCATCAGATAAGTTTGTTATTGCAGCAAACAGAATTAAATACAGAGACCCACGTCTAAACATTATGCAGAAGGAGAGACAACTTGGAACGCTCAGATTGAAATAGGATACTTCCATCAAGTTCCTCCCCTCAGAGCTCAGGGAACCCAGCGGAAGAGGAGTCAGAAAGAGTGTGAAAGCCAGAGGGGATGGGCAACACCAGGAGATGAAAGTAAGGTCTGCTAAATCAACTGAGAGAAGCTCATATAAACTCACAGAAGCAGTAGCAGCAACTACAGAGCCTGTCTGGGTCAGTAGCGGGTCTTTGTATATATTATTGCTATCAATTTAGTGGTTTTATAGGATTCGCAGTTGTGCGCACAATTATGTCTCTGATTCTTATGCCTTCTCTTGGGATCTCTTCTGTTGGCTTGCCTTGTACAACTTTGATGTTGTGGGTTTTGTTATATATTTTATTTTGTTAAAAAGAGAAAAGAAACAGGCTTCTACAGAATAATAGTAAAATAAAAATTAAACAAAATAGGAATAAAAATAAATAGATAAAAAAGAATGGGAGCCAAAGAAAAAGCTTGAGAAATACATACTGATACTCTTAAAGGGTGAGTACTTAAAGGGTAAGTACTTGACCAATACAAATCCATGTACAAAACAAATTTTGAATTTTTCATTTTGGTCAAGAGCCATTTGAAAAATAAAGCCTTGATTTGTGTGGGTAATTTCAGAAATATTTCAATATTAAAAAATTCAGAAGCATTTTCTTTTTCAAGTTTCAAGAGATTTTGAAACTTATAGATTTGTCCATCTCTTTTTATTTTATTTTCATCATTACTGAATATCTGTTTGGAATCACTGCAACTAATCTACATATTTGGAAACATTCAGTCTTTGAAGAGATGACCGTGAAGCAGTTTTTAAAAAATTAATTGTTAATCCCCCTACCAAGAAGTTAAATTTGTTGGCTATTATCATAACTGGTCTAGTTTTGTTATAGATTATATTCATAAAATGGACTTATACTACCTAATTGACTTTACCTTTACTGTGTTTGTATGTGTCCTACAAACATAATATATGGTGGGTATAAATACGGTTATTAATATTTGCCACATATTTTCTATTTCAGAATTTTTAAAAATGATGATGGCAGGCTTTGTTTTTTATTAGAACTTGACCCTAAGTAACAAAATTGTCAACAAGGTTTTAGTCTTGTCGTCTCTTACTGATTTTTTATTTTTTTCTGCCATCTATTGGAATTTTTAACTTCCTCTTTCTCATTTTTCTTTCTTGGGTACATTTCTATGTTTCTTCATCTCTACTTATGTGCCTTTTCCCCCAAGAAGTTTTTTTAAAAAAATACTTTACCTTATGAATTATAGAGCATGCCCTTACCTATAAAAACTATCTTCCTCAAAGCCACTCTATCATACAATATATAAGGAACTTACAGGGCTATTTATCCATTTTACTTAGTTTCTCTCCGTTCTTTCACATGTAATGGGTTGTGTCTCTGAGTGTGTGCATTTGCGTTTTTTTTGTGTGTGTGTGTGCGTGTGTGTGTGTGTGTGTGTGTGTGTTTGTAGATGCATGTATGTTTGGTTGGTTTCTTCATAAGTGTGATCAGATAGTATGGGTATATTCAAATACAAGAATATAGTTGTATCATCTACTTTCCTTTTCGCTTATATCAACCCATTTAAATTTTATAAAATAGATAATCATTTGAAGGACTGCAAAATTTATTTTAAAGTTGTTAATGTGTGTCATATTTATTTTTTTCTATTTTGTTTTCTTCATTTTCTAAGGTTAAATTTTCTGTGTTGTTACTGTTTATGCTACCAGACTTTATTTTATTTTTGAGGCAAGTATAACTATGGAACCACCTCATCTGGAACTCCCTGCATAGTTCAGACTGATCTTGACTTCACAGAGATCTCTCTGATTCTGTCCCTCTTCTTCTGTCTCTTCCCCTGCCCTTCTCCTCTGCCTTCCCACTGTTGGGATTCAAAGCATCTTTCTCCATATATTACTTTTTTCAATAGACATTTGCACAGGGTTTTCTGCTCGAATCCCTGAGCCATTTTTCAAAAAGAAAATATATTTAATTTTTTTCATTCAAATTTTATTTAAAGGATAATTATTTTTGGACATGAAATAATATTTCAACTTTTACTTTTAGGTTTGACTATTGATTGCTACCTTTTGAGAAAACAAAACAAGAAAGCAAACAACAAGAAAACATGAGGCCAGAGTTATCATGTTTCCATGTATAAGTTACAGTCTTTGTTTTCAGGATGTGGGTAATCTCTGGCTATTGTGGAAACTTTATGAATTCATCTTATTTGGGAATTGAGGCGTCTGTGTGCAGGTTTTTATTGCTTTTTCAGTTCAAAATGATATTTGGGAAATACAGACATCACTGATCAGATTTCCTGTCATTGGCCTTACCAGGTTTGGACTTTTGATGGTGTGAGCAGGAGTAATTATTCAAAAATAACCACGTTTTGGCATTTGAATTTTGACCTGATGATTAGCAACATGTTGTCCGATTGTCTTCTCTGTGCTGAGCAGTGTCAGGGAGCAGGGCTCCTCAGTTAGTCACATCACCACAGGGGTTAGCAACCTTCTCCTCAGCACTGCAGGGGATGCTAAGCCGTCATATTTAGCAAACCAGATACGACAAACTTATTTCTACTCTATCATATCATGTTTTTAATTTGTGATAAAGGTATAACACCACTCTATTAAGAACATCTGTTTTGACTCATCTTTTGCATTGCTTCCTTTCATGAATGACAATTAAACATTGGTCAGATCTCTAAGTATTTTCCATAGATCACTGAGAGGCTTTTTGTTTGTTTGTTTTGCTATTCACCTTTTCCTCTAAGTATTAATTTTTGGTTTCTATTTTTTCCTTATTATAACAATTTCATAATATCTTACCACCTACTTTCTCATATTGAATATTATTATTTCTATTCTGGAATTTCCACTTAGGTTTTTATTAATAATTATTTTTATTATTATATAAATTTACTATTCATATTTGTATTTTATGTATATCATTTGCAATAACAAAAGGACATATTTATATCCTAATTTTGATATACACACCATCTGTTTGCTTCTAAAACTGGACTACCTTTATGCTTCATCAAACCTAGCAAATAGCAGTACTACAATACACATTGTGGATTACATTATTGAAAATCATATGTTGTTGTTCCTTTAAGATACTTAGTTTTGTTCTAGCAATAACAAATCTAACGTCAAATATTTTATATTTCCTCAGATTTGATTTTCAGTTTTACTGAAGGATGGTTCTAAAATAATTTTACTCTTTGATTACAATAGTCCTACTACAAAGTCTTTTCTTGATTATATGTCTGTCTTACCTTCAGGTTTGATTAAACTGTTTGGCATTAGTCTTGGGGTTTCTCTTACTGGATTGAGATAGCACGGCCATAGCAACTCTTAGAAAGGAAAACATTTAATTGGGGCTGGCTTCCAGTTCAGAAGTTTAGTCCATTGTCATCATGGCATGAAGCAATGTGGCATACCATCAGACATGGTCCTGGAGAGGTAGCTGAGATTTCTACATCAAACTGGCAGGCAGCAGGAAGAGAGTGAGCCACTGAGCCTAGATTGAACTGCTGAGACCTCAAAGCCCAGCCCCCAGTGACACACTTCTTTAACAAGGCCTTATCTACTCCAACAAGGCCAGACATCCTAATCTTTTGAATCATGTCACTCATTATAAACCTATGGAGGGTCATTATCATTCAAACCATCCCAGGATTCTAGTTTATTACACATGGAATAAGTTCCAGCACTCTGAAACTTTATATCAAAGACTGAATATTACATTGAAACAAATATTAACATAATCCTGTGATGGGCTTGTGCAGCCTTTTGGGCAAAATCACACAGCGCTTATTCCAATGTTTCACAACTAGCAAACTCTTACACTCCATCCTCCAGGAATTGGAGCCTGGGTAATTAACTTCGGGCACAAATTTTGTCCTACTGTATGGTCAGGAAAGTTCTTGCAAGCAGAAACACATGGCTATTGTTCCATTTACTTTATGTATTGCTGTAAGCCGGTTATCTCTTTCATTCATAATATAAACATCCATCCTTCCTCTGACTTATCTGATCTTATATTGACTTACAGTTGGGGAGAAACTAAACAGCTCTCAGCCATGGAATGTTGTGAAATTATGTATTGATATTGTTATATTATGGTACAGGTAAGTATGCTAGGTGAACTGTTTATTTACTTATGACATATATGAAAACCCCATGGCTTCATTGTGAAATTATTCTTCCATCTCTGGAATACTAAACAAATCAAGAAGTTTTTTTTTAAAAAAACCTGAATGTATCTTCTGTAAAAAAAAAAAAAAAGTATATGAAATAAATTATGGAAGAATGTTTTAAAAGCCTTTACAATGGAAGATCCTTCTTTTAAGTACTATGTTTTTATTAATATGAGCAATCAATACATTTTAATAACAGGGATAATAATAATAACTCTTATCGGGGATTTTATGTTGTTTGTAGATTAGTTACACATTTCCAAACTCCATGTTACAGACGCGTCTGTTGTCAGTTCTAAGCCAAAAGCATAAATATCTGAGCTTTAGAACGACACACAACTACATCTCTATTTGTCTGAATAAACGTCTGTGTGTGATATGTTTATAACTGCTGCCACACTCCGTTTCTCCACCCTGACAGTTCAGGAGAGATATAGTATTTCGCTCTATGGAATACAAAGCATGTTCAACACTTTGTGCTGAGGCGCTGCGGCTTTAAATTGTTTACAGTTTGCTCTCACATTGAATCTTCTCCATCCAATAGCACATGTTGCATGGGACTTTATATTGCTGAATCAAAGACAGACAAAAAGGTCCATAAAATTTAGACAGCTCCAAACATGTGGTACACATAGAGATTAAAAGAAAAAAATAGTTTGGTGAGTAAAATAAAATCGTAAACTCTAAAATACAAACAATATTAAAAACACCATACAACACACATACCACATTTAATTTTGTAATTAATTTTTCATTATATATTGCAGTTTATCTTATGTAAAAAAAGTTTTAAATTGTAGACTGCGTAAAGAAAATATGCATTTTTGCAATAATATTTTCTTTGGGTGAATATGAGTAAAAAGTAAGAAAAGTTATTTATTTGTGTACACACATATATGTGTGTGTGTCAAATATATATATATATATTTATCTCTTAAATAATGTGTAATTTATGAACACCGACATCTCAATTCCTCAGAAACACATATAAAACTTTTTATTTTAATCAGCTATCATTGTGGGAATTACATCAGATAATCAGCTTAAAAATACGTTTACATACTTAGAAATGTGTGTTTGTGTGTGAGAGTGTATGTGTCTGTGTGTGTACATGACAATAAGAAGATAAATAGGTCATGGATTTGAAAGCGAGTATGGGAGGGTTATGTCTGGAATATGGGCAAAGGAAAGAGAAGGGGGAGATGATCCAAATATATTATAATTTCAAAAGTAAAAAACAATCAAAAATATAAAAATGTTTCAAAATAATCTGAAGTACCCCTTTAGAAGGGAAAGAAAGTGGAAGATTTGTATTGGCTCACAGTCATTTAGATTCATGGTCAATTGATGCACAAAATTAGGCCTCTTCAGGGCAGTACATCATGATGGGGTAGTGCAACCAAAGATGTTCCTTCTCCATCCAACCAGGGTGAAAGACAGACAGGAAGCGCTATAGCTCTAGCATCCATTTGAGGGCTCCCCCCCCCCCACAGAACCTAACCTCTTACATTTTCCTCCCTATGACAGATATGACAAGAAACACTTGTTTTCCACACATTCAGGAGGCTACAAAGTTAACCTAGTACAGTAAAGCGCAAGCTATTCTCCTCATACACTTCATATGACACAAATATGTTTAATGGAAATGCGTGCTGATGTTGTCATAAAGACTTCCAGTAAATAGAAATTGTTCTGTTCCTACACCTTTCAGAGACTCAACTGTGTAAACCAACCCATGCTAGAGTTTGCATTAGGAAAGCCTGGGTTTAAAAACAAACAAACAAACAAATAAGGAATATAGTATCTTTTTCAAGAATAGGAGGAAAATAGAAAAGAAAATAAGAGATAAGAAATTACCATCCTATATTACCTAGATCCTAACCGTAACACATTTAGTTCTCCAAAAACCATGATGAACAGCCTGATTACTATTGGCTAGAGCCTTGAAGATGTTGTCAATACTGATTTCCATAAAACCATATGGGTATCATATGCAGTATACAAGGAGAATCACGATAGCTTACAGTTTACCATGGCGCATGACTTAACTAGAGATATAGTACTGACCTGCCCCCGGGGCATTTAAGCACTAAGTTGTAATGCTTGAACTCACCAGAGTGACAGGAAACACATCAAAATATTAAATGTGCACACCACCGTTAACTTTTCAGTATTGTTATTACATATTGCATGTTTTTGTTCAAGTCTCAATGACAGAGGCTATTTTGCATGTTAGGCATTTCTCTGCGATTTTTGATAAAATTTAGCCTGTTTCACAAGATTTATATTCATAATATGTAGTAAAAATGATAAAATACCAAATATACATATTTTATGTTTTAATGACACGTACAATTTTTCATACTTTTTCCATACTTTTTGCCACTTTCTTTGAGCGTTGGTTCAAATTGTAGCTCTAGAGTAAATATAAGTGAAATAAGAATGTTTTATCTTTGAGACAACAAATTGTAATTCATGTCCTTGGAAGGCCACATCTTCCCCCTACCCCCCAATGGCGTCTCTCCTAGCAAAGGAGATTCTACTTCTTTCTAAGATCTAGTTAAGTTGCTTTTTTATAATGCAGGCTTAACTTGACCTCATGTGAAAATGCTTGCTAAAATCCCATACAGAAACAGATCATATCTTCCGAGGGAAACTGTCTCACAACTTCCATTTCCCTCCGGCTCAGTTACATTACAGACAATTTTGCTAGCAAATACTCTAATTAATTACAAAGAGATGAAGAATGAAAGAGAAAACTGGGGGGAAAAACATGTAGCCGTGCATTGGAAATCAGTCTTGACACAGGTCCTGCAAGTTGAAATCACTATTTCATTTGCTTGCAGTCTGTTGCTAGGTTTTCTCCTCTGGAAGGGGGCATCTATTGATCACAGATGCATGCATTCTTCCTCTCCAACCACAAGGCACAAAGAGTGTCAAGTATATTTAAGTTTTAAGTGAGAGAAAAATAAGGTAATCCCTCAGTGCATATAGCATCTAATTTCCACCTTTTCTATTTTCATCTCATTAAATATTCATTTTAGGACGAAAGTTTAGTATTTTCCTAAAGATTACAGTAATACTTCAAAGAGCAAACATTTGAGTCATTCGGCTAATGAGAAATTCAAAATTTTAATATATATTTCTGAGTCAAAGCGACAAAATTTAGAAAATAATGATCATGAAACCTGGTACAGGAACGATTTAACAAATTCATTTTTATATTGTTTAAGGAAGAAGAGAATAGATACATTGATTTCTAAAATAATGTAATTTTAGGATATATGCTCGACTCCTAAAAATTATTCAAATCTATCTCTTCACAGACATGTATAAATGTTTGCCTGACAACATATATTCTTTTTCTCCATACTAGCTAGAAGTTGGGCAGAGCAAAACTTGAGAAACAGTCCCGCCCCTCACGCAATAAGGCTGGGCCACTAACTGCTTTCTCAGAAGGGGCAGCACGTGTGTTGCTTAGTAATCCTTCCTTCCTTCTGTATTAAAACTGGTTTCCCTGCGCTGTCCCCTCATAAAGAGTGACCATGTCTCCTTAGTGATTTCTCCTGAGGAACTCGAGTCCACTGTTTGCTTCCTTCAGCTTAGGCTAAAACGTTGAATGGAATGAAAGGACAAAGTTTCAGAAATGACTTCTTAGAAAGCCCTCACACCATCCTCGTGGGCCACTATCACTCATTACAGCTGACTGGAGCAAACACGTTAATCTCCACAGAGCTCTCCCTGCAGGATGTATCAAACAATAATCCTCCCCGCCACCCCCATTCCCTCTCTGAAGTAGGGAGGGCGGGAGAGGAGAATGGGGAGAAAGGGAGGGAGGAGAAGAACTTGAGGGAATGAGATAGTGGAGAAAGAGGAAGGACAGAGGGAGAGCAAGGAAAGAGATATCTTGATTGAAGGAGCCACTGTGAGGTTAGCAATAACCTGGCACTAGAGAAATTCCCAGGGATCCGCAAGGATGACCCCAGCTAAGAGCCTAAGCAATACTGGAGAGGTTACCTGATCTGACCTTACCCTGTAGTCAGGCTGACTATCTTAAATGTCACCATAGAAACTTCATCCAGCAACTGATGAAAGAAGATGCAGAGAGCCACAGAAGACCACTGGGCTGAGCTTGCAATGTCCAGTCAAGGGGTGGGAGAAGTGAGAATATGAGCAAAGGGGTCAAGAACATGATGGGGACACCCACTGAAACAGTTTATCTGAACTAATGGGAGCTCACTAACTCCTGCAGGACAGGAAAGGAACCATAGCATAAAGCCAAACTAGGCCCTTGAAATGTGGGTGATAGTTGTTTGGCTGGAGCAGACTGCAGGGACAATGGAAGTCGTGGCACCAGGATTTATCCCTACTGCTTGCACAGGCTTTTTGGAACCCATTCTCTTTGGACAGATACCTTTCTTATCCTAGATACAGTAGGGAGGGTCTTGGTCCTTCCACAAAGCAATTGGAATGGATGGGGTAATGGGGTGGGGACGTAATTTAGAGGACACAAAGGGAGGGGAAGGAGTTGGAGCAGGGATTGGTATGTAAAATGAAAAAAATAATTTTTGTCAGTTTTTATAATAAAAATGAAAAAGTATAAAAAGAAACAGTTACTATGTCACTTCAAGATAAAGGGAATGATACCAATGGATGAGAAAGTAGCATGCTCTCTCTCTTCTTTCTTCCCTCCTCTCTTTCCTCTTTCTCTCAGAAAGTTTGCTATAGATAAGTGGTTGTTTGAAAACATTTCGGGGGCAGTTTTCTAGTGTTAAATGATTTTGGTGATGAGAACTATTTGTCAAAAACCTCTCATATTGAAGCTATCAGCTTCTAGAGACGGGGAGAGTGATAGAAATAATCAGTTTCTGAAGTGTGCATGTGTAGAATAGCACAGGAAATCCCATTAGTTGGTACAACTTGTGCTTTTTCTTCTGTTCGTTTTGTTTTGATTATTTTTTTAAAAAGTAATCTCTCCCCATCTTCCCTTGGCCCAGTCTCGCCCAACAGTGTGAAGGGGAGAATGGGGGGAGCTCGGAGGAATGGGGTGCTTGGGATATAGGAAGGGTGGATATGGGAGCAGGGAAGCATATATCTTAATTTAAGGAGCTACCTGAGGGTTGTCAAGAGACTTGACCCTAGAGGGGTTCCCAGGTTTCCAGGGAGACGCCCCCAGTTAGTTCCTTGGGCAGCTGAAGAGAGGGAGCCTGAAAAGGCCAGTTCCTATAGCCATACTGATGAATTTCTTGCATATCACCATAGAACCTCCACCTGACGATAGATGAAGAAAATGACAGAGCTCCACATTGGAGCACCGGACTGAGCTCCCAAGGTCCTGATGAGGAGCAGAAGGAGAGAGAACATGAGAAAGAAAGTCAGGACTGTGAGGGAACCTCCAGCTGGCGACAGATGGGGAAGGTGACTGAGCCCCACACTGGAGCACTGGACTGAGCTCCCAAGGTCCTGATGAGGAGCAGAAGGAGCGAGAACATGAGGGAGAAAGTCAGGAACGTGAGGGGTGCGTTCACTCATGGAGACGGTGGGACAGAACTAATGGGAGATCACCAACTCCAGTTGGAATGGGACTGATGGATCATGCGACCAAACCCATCTCTCTGAATGTGGCCAACAGCGGGGGCTGACTGAGAAGCAAAGGACAATGGCGCTGGGCTCTGATTCTTCTGCATGGACGGGCTCTGTGGGAGCCTTCTCAGCTTGGTCGATCACCTTCCTGGACCTGGGGGGAGTTGGGAGGACCTTGGACTTAGCATAGAGTGGGGAACCCTGATGGCTCCTTGGCCTTGAGAGGGAGGGAGGGGAGGTATGGGTGGAGGGAAGGGGAGGGAAGGGGAAGAAAGAGGGGAGGGAAGGGGGAGGAGGAGCGGAGGGAGGGGGGAGGAGGAGGGAAGGAGATGGAAATTTTTAAATATAAAAAAAAATAAACCATGAGGAAAAAAAAAAGTAATCTCTCAATGGCTAAAATCAAAAACACCAATGATAGCCTTTGCTGGAGAGGATATGGAGTAAGGGGTACACTCATCCATTGCTGGTGGAAATGCAAACTTGTGCAACCGCTTTGGAAAGCAGTGTGGAGGTTTCTCAGGAAATTTGGGATCAACCTACCCCAGGACCCAGCAATCCCACTCTTGGGAATTTACCCAAGAGATGCCCAATCATATTACAAAAGCATTTGTTCAACTATGTTTATAGCAGCATTATTTGTAATAGCCAGAACCTGGAAACAACCTAGATGCCCTTCAGTGGAAGAATGGATGAAGAAAGTGTGGAATATATACATATTAGAGTACTACTCGGCAGTAAAAAACAATGACATCTTGAATTTTGCATGCAAATGGATGGAAATAGAAAACACCATCCTGAGTGAGGTAACCCAGGCCCAAAAAGATGAACATGGGATGTACTCACTCATAATTGGTTTCTGGCCATAAATAAACGACATCGAGCCTATAATCCGTAAAAAATCCTAGAGAAGCTATATAAGAAGGTGAACCCAAAGAAAAACATATAGCTATCCTCCTGGATACTCGAAGTAGACAAGATTGCCGGACAAAAAATGGGATCTTTAATAAAAAAAAAAAAATGAGAAAAAAAAATCAAGGTGGACAATGTCTGTGGAATGACACCCCACATGCATGTATGCAATATATACATACACACACATAAAATGTTCATGTTCACATGTGTGAGTGGGGTGGGGTGGGATGGGGGGAGGGGAATGGGGAGAGAAAAGTGTGAAGTGGAGGATGGGAAGAGCTTGGGGGAATAGGATGGTTGGGGTATAGGAAGTGTGGATATGGGAACAAGGAATTATATATCTTAGTTAAGGGAGCCATTCTAGGGTTGGCAGAGACTTGACTCTAGAGGGGTTCCCAGGTGTCCAGGAAGACGCCTCCAGCTAGGTCCTTGTGCAGCTGAGGAGAGGGTGCCAGAAATGTCCAGATCCTATGCCATACTCCTGAATATCTTGCATATCACCATAGAACCTTCGCCTGGCATTGGATGGAGAAAATGACGGAGCCCCACGTGGGAGCACCGGGCTGAGCTCTCAGGGTCCTGATGGGGAGCAAAAGGAGGGAGATCGTGAGCAAGGAAGTCGGGACCGTGAGGAGTGCGTTTACCCATTGAGACGGTAGGACAGAGCTGACGGGAGACCACCAGGTCCAGTTGGAATGGGACTGATGGAACAGGGGACCGGACCGGACTCTGAATGTGGCTGATGGTGGAGGAGGACTGGGAGACCAAGGACAACGGCAATGAACATGAACTCTACAGCATGAACGGGCTCACTGTGAGCCTTGTCAGTTTGGTTGCTCACCTTCCTGGACTTGGGGGGAGCTGGGAGGACCTTGGACTTAACATGGTGAAGGGAACCCTGATAGCTCTTTGTATTGGAGAGGGGTGGGGTGGGGGTATGGGTGGAGGGGAGGGGAGGGAGGGGGAAGGAGGAGGGGAGAAGATGGAAATCTTTAATAAAAAAAATGAGAAAAAAAATAAAAAAGTAATCTCTCTTACATCTGCATTATTTTTTCCATCTTTGGAATTATATATTTATTTTTTAAGCAAAAAACATCCCAACAATATCCATCAAGTGAAAAAATGTTTTATGGTTTATCCTCAGAGGGTATGTGTGTGCTGTGTGTGTTTGTGAAGGAGAAGGGAGAGTACATTACCAGATCTGAAAAAGAGGAGTCATGACGACCCCTGAACTACAGAATAAATACATTGAACACTTACCAACAATTGATTAAAATAAAATACACTGTTGTTCTCTCTCTCTTTTTATTTCTCTCTCTGCCTTTCTCTGTCTCTCTGTCTCTCTCTCTGTCTCTCTCTCTGTCTCTCTCTCTCTCTCTCACACACACACACACACCCAAAGATATATTATTCCACTAAAAATAGTAATGTCACTGAACATCTAATTGAAGAGCAATTTAATATTTAATAAAGATGGCATCTACATGATTACATAGTATATATACACACTGCTATTATAGATTTGTAGACAATCAAATGATGTCTATAATATAACATGTATGAAAAAAGTGGGACTATGTTTTTGAATATTAACGTTGTTATAAAACATATCCATAGATGTATGAAATAAACATAGTAGAAAGTTTTCTTTTTTGGAGGGGAGCATTTGGGAGTGCTAAACACTTTGGAGGTATTACAACTTTTTATTATTTTAGTTCATCTATTTTTCCTATAAGAGGCATGCTATTTACAGTTCAGACAAAAATGATCTTAAGGAGCTTTTCATATTTAACCCCTGAATCAATTTTGTTCTTTAAATTATCATCAGAACACTAATTATGACCATTATACTTAGTGAGTTGGAGAGACGTGAAGTTTCAAACACATTTAAATGTAGCCAAGCATGGCTTTGGCTTCAATTTGAGGGTGTCATATATGATAAAATGTTAGCAATAAAAAGAACATTAAAGATACCCTAATTAAAACTCCAGCCTTAGCAGTAAGCAACTACACAATATTTCCACATTAGCTACCCATGAAAATCTATTTCAATCTGGTACTTGGCTTGTATTTGTTTGAGAAGCAGGAATTGGACTGCAGAAAATAATGCAACAAATGGGCCAACGTTCTTCACTCATAACAGTCATTTGCATTTTAGAATTTTGTGCTAGCATTAACATTTATAGGCATGACACTTTCGCAATTGACTGCCCATGACGGTTTAGCTATACTTTGTATGCTGAGAGTGGCTTATGTTTAAAGTTGGGACTATAAGCAAATTAAATAAACTATTAAGAACATTTCTCCCCAACTTTATCATATTTTTTAAAAAACCATTTAATATTAAGAATTTCATTTCACAGCATAAAGCCAGCCACACTGAACCTTACAGGAGAGAAAGTCAAAAGTACACTTGAACGCATTGGCACAGGAGATCATTTCCTAAATATAGCCCCAGCAGCACAGACACTGAGAGAAACAACTGATAAATGGGACCTCCTGAAACTGAAAAACTTCTATAAAGCAAAGGACACAGTCAACAAGACAAAATGACAGCCTACAGAATGGGAAAAGATCTTCACTAACCCCACATCAGACAGAGATCTGTTCTCAAAAACATACAAAGAACTCAATAAATTGGTCATCAAAGTAACAAATAATCTAATAAAAAATGGAGTAGAGAACTAAATAGAGAATTCTCAGCAGAGGAATCTAAAATGGCTGAAAGACACTTAAGGAAATGTTCAACATTCTTAGTAATTGGAGAACTGCAAATCAAAATGGCTCTGAGGTTCCCTATTACACCTGTAAGAATGGCCAAGATCAAAAACACTGATGACAACTTATGCTGGAAAGGTTGTGGGGTAAAGGGAACACTCCTGCATTGCTGGTGGGAATGCAAGCCAGTACAGGCCCTTTGGATGTCAGTGTGATGATTTCTCAGAAAATTAGGAAGCAACCTTCCTCAAGACCCAGTAATACCACTTTGGGGTATATATCCACAGGATACTCAACCATGCCAAGGACATGAGCTCAACTATGTTCATAGCAGCATTGTCATAGTCAGAACTTGGAAACAACCTAAATGTCCCTCGACCGAAGAATGGATAAGGAAAATGTGGTAAATTTACACAATGGAGTATTACACAGCAAAAAAAATAACGTCTTGAATTTTGCAAGCAAATGGATGGAGCTAGAAAACATGATTTTGAGTGAGCTAACCTAGAATCAGAAAGACAATTTTTTAATTATCACATGTGCTCACTCATCAGTGGTTTTTAAACATAAAGCAAAAAAAGCCAGCCCACTAATCAATCACAATCCCAAATAACCTAGAAAACAATGAGAGACATACATAGATCTAATCTACATGGGAAGTAGAAAAAGACAAGATCTCCTGAGTAAATTAGGAGCGTGGGGACCTTGTGAGAGGATTGAAGGGGAGGGGAGAAGCAGGGAGGGAAGCAGAGAAAAATGTAGAGCTCAATAAAAGTCAATTAAAAAAAGAATTTCATTTCATCTAGTATATAACTAATCTGGGCCATGCATTTCCTTTGAACATACTTTGATAGCCTTAAACAGGAAAGTAAAATGTATGCTTCAAGGAACACTTGTGAACATTCTGTAAGAAGCATACCACCCTTAACAACTCTTACGTGAGCCATGGTCTAATTGTAATTGTGATATTAAGTAGAACAAGATGGGGTCTATAGTTAACTTTAAGGGCAAGAGGTTTTCACATTGGATTTAAAAAAGAAGGATAATTTGGAGGAGAATTTGAAATGGTTAGCAGTATCAATGGCAAGTAGCTATTCACGTTTACACAGAAGATAGTTCTTTGAAGTGAAATGTAGATGCAAAGTATTAGGATTATAAGATTGAATGATGAGGCAGACAATGACAAAAATTCAAAGATAAAGCAGCCTGTTCTGTTGTGGACAACACTCAACATAAATTTAAATAGCATCATTCACAGTAATGTGGCAGTGAGGGAGCTTAGCACTAGAAGTTCTTGAAAAGCAGATATCAGGAGTCTGTATTATTATTGTTGTTGTTGAGGAAGTGCTAGGGATCTGTCTGTCTATACCTCCTATAATTAGGACTAAACATTTGCACCTCTAAGCTCGACTTTCATTATGTGTATTCTAGGGATTGAACCAAAGGCCTCATGAATGCAGAGCAGGTGATTTCCTGAGACCTGAGTGCAGTTAATTAAGGATTTTAGCACCTAATTGGTAAGTAAACCCCCTAGAAGAGGATGAGGGACTGTCATATCATTTGAATATGGAGTCCTGTGATCTGGATACTTGTTGTTAAGACAGTTAGCCTTGATTGACAAGTCCAAAGTAGAAATGAGAATTAATAGACAAAAGTAATAGACAGAAGTCACACAGAGTTGGAATTTAAGAGAAATTGAGACGGTCAGCACCCAGGAGATGCTTCAGCAGAACAATTCCATATAGAACAGTACTTAGGGCCTTAGGGAATTGCCAAGGTCACATCAATCCTCTGGCTGGTCTAGTGATTGAGACCAAGACACAATATTCCAAGAATGAAAAGGAGTAAAACATATTTAGAAAAACTGTCTAGTCTTCTGACTACTTCTAGTTAAAATTACCTGCAAAGAATTTATCCTCCAAGTTGTTGAAGAATTATTGCCTAATAGCTACAACTCCAGATTCAAAGGGCTTGACTCTATATTCACTGAAAGATCTCTTGGATGTAAGGTTAAGTACAAATGAGAGATGATTTCTACAAGTTGGTTAAGCAGAAAAATTATACATTTAAACCCCTACTTTAAATATGATTATATAGGATAGGAAAAACAACATCCAATTATATCAATTTTCCAGACCAGAGAGTTACTCCTAGAGAATATAAACAGGCTTAACAGCCTTTTAACTTCTTTCTAGGCAGCTGGGCAGCATGGGGTCTGCCTTGCTGGATTCCACCATGTCATGGATCAATGATTTCTGTGGGTTTTCTGCTTTCTAAATAAAAGCTGTAATTCAGTTATTTTGCCTCTGTTACTATGTGTGTAGAAAAGGCAGAAAGCACAATACATGGGTTTTCATTCTCAAGTTTCTGAATTGTGAGTATAGTTGTGAAGGTGGGGCTATTGAAGTCAATTGCCATTAATCAGAGTTCCAAAGCATCATGTGCATGCAGTTATTAGGATCTCATATATTCTCCATCTGAGAATGGAAAAACCATGAGGATAGCATGAATATTTCCCCTGGTTTTTTTTTTTTTCAGGTAATTCAGGGTATACAGAGTCATATGGATTTCAGAGTCCTGATTACCTATGACTGTCTAGATATAATTAATGGTAACTCCTGGAGAGGCTGTCATACGACGCCTTCAAATTAATAATAGGTTATGTTGCCCACAGTGATTCCCATAAGGACTGCTGTTCTTTTTTTTTTTTTTTTTTTTTTTTTTTTTTTTGACCTTAATTGGTATAACGGATAGCAGGGAGTGCTTGGTGACTCATTTTAATCACGTAAGAGCAGCTCGGATGACAGAAGATAAAACAGCTGCCACAAGTTAACTGCTATTAGTGAGAAGCCAGGAAGGTAGGGAAATAACTGGTTTTTTTCCTCACCTAAAAGTTGGGAGCATGTAGATCATAACAGCAGCTTCTCCATGGGTTTGTGCTGATTTCTTAAGAATCTATGAAAGCTAGTTCATACATCTTTGTGCATAAGGAAAATCATAAGAGTGGTTGAAATAAATTTAGACACTCACAGAGATATTTAAAAAAGAAGCATTGAAAAAGTGTCTTGTTTTGGGACAATGGCCTTTTTATCCTGTCACATGTATTATTTTTAATAACACACTGATTTCGGCCAGTAGCCAGGCAGAAAGTATAGGCAGGGTGACCAGGCAGGAAGTAGAGGTGGGGCAACAAGAACAGGAGAATTCTGAAGAGGAAAGCTCAGTCTGCCGCTATCACCCAGCCACACAGGAAGCAATATGAGAAGCCCTCGCTGACAAAGGTACCAAGCAACGTGGCTAACACAGACAAGAATAATGGGTTAATATAAGATGTAAGAATTAGTTAAGAAGAAGCCTGAGCTTATAAGCCAACCAGTTTATAATCAATGTAGTAGACCTCTGTGTATTTCTAGGCACTGAACAGCTGCAGGAACAGGCAGGATCGAAACCCCTTTCAACAGTGTCTAAACTGATAAACAAGTTTTTATAGCAGGTATGTTACTAGCCTCTGATAAGTTACATACTTAATTTTTACTACTGAATAATATTTGAAATGATGTGAGCACCTATTTTTCACTAAATTGAATACCTTCTCGACAGTTGTTCCGGGGATACAGAAGAGGTTCTGCTTTCAAGAATACAGACCTGGCTGATTCAACGTTATTTCTGTGATAGAACACTTAGTCAAGATGAGCGTCCCTCCCAAGTCCTTGCACTCCAAAATGATGGTGGCTATGAATTGATGAGCAGGCCTGTTCAAGAAAACATAGAACCTTTCACCTATATCACTGAATATTTTTATTGCCTCTTATCCTAAATAAAAAAAATTGTTTTAATAATTGGAATTCAGAGTTCCCACGTTTTAACTGAAGAATGTGCATTTTATCTTCATGCTGGTTAATTTGAATTCTAATTTCAAGGGAATTTTCTATTTTATATAATGTATAAATATTGTAACATGGCAATATTTATATGCTATATCTATGCCAATCTATATCATCTATCTCTATCTCCATTTCTATCTCCATCTCTATCTCTATCTCTATCTCTATCTCTATCTCCATCTCCATCTCCATCTCCATCTCCATCTCCATCTCCATCTCCATCTCCATCTGTATCTATATCTATATCTATATCTATATCTATATCTATATCTATATCTATATCTATCTAATCTATACTGTGAAACATCCTAAACCAAAACTTTAACAATTGGCCTACTTTCCTTTCTGGTGGCTACTTTTCAGTCAAGTGCATAAGAGTATAAGCAATGAGTATCCCAATATTTGCTCAATTTTCTATGACTATTATTATTTCACTCCAGTTCCTGTCAAACAAGCAAACAGTAAATAAAACTCCACCCTTTCTAGTCATCTCCCATAAGGGTAGATAAAAACCATAGCCCATACTCCAGAACATAGAGGGAAAACCAAGGAAAAGGAAGCGTCCGAGTTCAACTGTCTTTGAATTGTATTGGGAGCTATTGATTGAAGTCAGTACTGTGTGCTGGTTTGAATGCAAATGGCCCCCATAGACCATAGGGAGTGACGTTATTGGAAGTGTGGCCTTGCTGGAATAGCTGTGGTCTTATTGGAATAGATGTGGCCTTGTTGGAAGAAGTGTCTCACCTGGGATGGACTTTGAGGTTTCAGAAGCTCAACTCAGGCCCAGTGACATTCTTTCTCCCTGCTGCCGGCAGATCTGATATAGAACTCTCAGTTACTCTCCAGCAACATGTCTAACTGCATGCTGCCAAGCTTCCTGCCATGACGATGATTGACTATACCTCTGAAATTGTTCGCATGCCCCAGTTAAATGTTTATTATAAGAGTAATAAACATTGGTGGTCATGCTATCTCTTCACAGCAATATCACCCTAACTAAGACAATGCTAGTTACAGAACTTTTACTGTTGTTCATCTCTTCAACTCCTTTTCTCTCCCCTTCTCTACCTCTTCTTAATTCATCCCACGTATTTTAGCTATACCTTCTTCTGTTCTTTACTTTGTTATATTAATTTATATATTCATTATATCTCACATTTTATCTGCACTCTCTTATCTTCAGTTAAAAGAAAAGGTATAGTAGTTACCTTTCCTTCTTGCTGTTTGTCTAAACAGCCCTCCAGGAGGACTTGCTCCAAGTCATTGTTCTCTGTGTGGCTCTAAGTACCTGTCCCACTCTCTCTCCTCTGCACCAAGCCAAGTCATTGTCACTTGACTATCAGTCCGTGACTTTCTGCACTCACTCTGCATGAAAATATTTATAGGGCTTGGCTAGCTTGAAAAATGAGGGAAGACAAGCAAAACTTATTCCTGTTTTTCTCTGCTGCGCTTTCTCCTATACAGAGTGCTTTTTACTTTTCGGAAATAATACAATCATTTTAGGTGAATACCATGTTTGGTACCATGAGTGTTTCGTTCTATATAGATTTCACTTTCAAATCACCCCTCTGAAGATTTCTAATAATTCCTGAATTACACATGTAGTGGTCTGTGTGTGTGTGTTCTTCTGTTTAAAACTTTTTTCCAACATTGGCCGCTTTCCTTTCATCTCAACAGTGAAGCCCTCCTCTTCCTCTTTTTCATTTGCCAGGGATTCATAACTGATGCAGCCTACTTCCCATTTTGCTTTTATTCCCTCTCTATTGGTGCCAAGAAACACTATTTCGATCTTACATTTAAATTTCTATTACTGTGTTGCTATGACACCCATTTTAATTATTATTTATAAAGGAATATATTATTTGGTTTCAAGCAAAGAATCTCAAAATGTATACAATGGTTCGTATCCTCCAAGGACCCCAAGGCTCATGATCCCAACTTCAGATCCAATTTTCCTTTCCATGGATGGAATATTTCCAAAATATGCTCACGCTCCACTTCTTACCTATATTCATCCTGTCCCCTCCTGTTTGCCTGCAGAAACATGCCAATCTTATTACATTATCAGTTAAGTTTGCAAAATCTCAACGTGTTACTTTAGGATTAAAGTACAATAATAATGGTGAGCTGAGTAATAGGACTAGACTAAGGCTGAACGTGAATTTGGAAGTTACTTCCCCACAGCAATAAGATCAACAAGTATTTCATAACACCACAGCTGCATTGCTGAGCACAAGGTGACCACAGGAGAGAAACACACTGAACTGAATCTATAGCTCTTCAGAGGATAATGGAGATAATTAGGAAGGATTTGTCTCTATTTCATATGTAAGCAACCGTTTTACTTCAAAACTGTTTAGGATTTATAGACACATACATACACTTATACACAAATATGTAAATACGTGTGTGTGTGCAATGTAACACTGCCCTCATGTATTGTTTTGCTTTCAAATGTTTGCCCTAGTCTCAATAGAAGATATTATTTTTTATTTTACAAACCAACAACACTTATTTATGAGAATACCCTTTGTGGATTGCCTCCCAGGTTACAAGTTCCAATGTGTTTATTCTCATATTTTCTTCTTAAACAGGGGGATATAATTGTATATACACATTCACACCACATATATTATATTCTCTAGGGTCTTGTTTCCTCCCACCCTTCTATTATACTCAGGGCAAGTATTTTAATAAACTCAAATATATACTCTATTTGAAATAAAAGTACAAAACAAGGAACAAAAAGATACATGTATAAATCATGCCTCAGGTTTCACGTTTTTATATTGTAGGTTATTTTCATTTACATAATAAAACGTTGTCGTATCAGGTGATGTGACACGCAGTTCCATCCCTGGGGAAGTTAGATGACAGGGTTGTCAGTTTTAGGACTAATTTGGGTTACGTAGGGTTTTCCAGATAACCTACAATCCGGTGTCATCTCAATGAACCAGCATATAAAGTAAATGCATGAGTAAAATTAAATTTTGCCATTTCCTTAGTTCCTATAATTTTAATGATTTCTATTTGGAATTGTGTTCTCCTTTTCATGGAATTTTTCCCCCTAAATATAAGATTCTTTAGCAGATTCCTACTTTATTAAGAGATGAGGTAATTCATGCTTCTTTCTCAAACCCTTTTCCTCTCAGCTCCCCATTGTCATTCCCCACTCATTCCTACCTACATCCATGTGCAGACCCTGCATCCAGGGGTCCGTCAACTAGAAAAACAAAGATAACAAACTATAAGAAAGGAAAAGCAAGAGAAACACAGACAAGATTCTCCATAGTCTAGCTACATAGAAAAAGCAGGTAAAGAAGAGAGAGAGAGAGAGAAAGAGAGAGAGAGAGAGAAAGAAAGAGAGAGAGAGAGAGAGAGAGAGAGAGAGAGAGAGAGGGAGGATGGACGAGGGATAGCAGATGACTATAGAAGTCTAAGATAAAGCCCAGTGACACTCATCACTCATTCTTCAACAAGATCAAATCCCCAAATTCTTCCCTAGCAGGCCCACCAATGAGAACCAAATATCAAAACATGTGATCCTCTCGGAGCCGTTCTTATTCAAACACACTGTAGGTTACTTTTCTGTTTGTTTCATCAGTTTTATTTTTTAGATTTATTTATTTTTATTTATATCTATGGGTGTCTTGCCTGCATGAATATCTGTAGGCCATCTGTATGCAGTGCCCACAGCGGCCAGAAGAACCCACTGAACTAAATAGTCTTTAGTCCTTGTGTGAGTGCTAGGGATCTAATCTAAGACCTGTGGAAGAGCAGTCAGTGCTGTTAACCCCCGAGCCATCTCTCCAGCCCTTTTGTCAGTAATTTAAACTCTATTCCCATATCACATTTATTTTAATATTACAATACTTACATTTACAAGTTGGAGGCTGACAGAGACCTGGTAGAAATCGTATATTTCATGTAAAGTATTCTGATTATAGCTAAATTGTTTTAATAAAATAAATTTTCTTTGGAACATTGATTTCCAGATTGTCTATTGCCAAAGGTGCAGAAACTACACAGAATTAATATTGTCTATGTACACACATGATATTGTTTGAGTATTTAACATTTTATTTATGTTCCTATTTTCCTGAGGGATAATAGCTATGTTAGAAAATCAAGATGGAAAAAAAAAAACTGGATATATGCAAACAATCTTCCCCTACAAAAATATTTAATGAACTTTGCCTTGTGAGATAAAAAAAATAAATAAAAGATGACATATGCCCTTTGCAGTAGATTTAACTCAAACTTTTCAATTTTAGGCTTGAATTTCAATTTGCTGAGCAAACTTTCTCTATTTGGACATGTTTTCTTCTCTGCTGGCTCAGCTCCATCTCTCCTGATGCCTAACGTATTTGTCTGAGTTGGCTCACATTTACAAAGCACCCAGTGTGAAATGCCATTTTGCTCCCTGTGCATCCAGTTTTTTTCTTTCTTCCTTTTGTTCTTAGGAATTGACAGCAGCTTCACACTGCACTGCAAGTCATCAGGAAGAGCTGGTGCTGAAGAAAATCCTATGGTGTGTTCTAAAAATGAATATTATAGCAGAAATTGATTGTCTTCTTCTTATTAAGAGAGGATCATGATTCTTTAAAAATCAGGAGCCAAGGTATGTAGAGTCTTCAGCAGTAGGATCTTGCCATCTAGCTAAAATGGACAACAAATAACAATGTCAATACTCTGTGTGATGTTGGTTGCCTCAGGGTACTTCTTGACCTTTAATAACTCATTAAAAAGTATTCTGTACCTAGCAATTAGATTTTCATTAAATCATTCGTGTCATTCGAAGGAAGTGTTGTCTGGCCAAGCATGCTTCTTCTCCTCAAACTCCATTTATTATCCTATGCCATGTAAATAGTTTACAAACTGCTGGATTTTCATGCTTAGTTTTGATTAACCTTTGCCTATACATGCTTATGCCCACCACACTCATTCACACTGATTGCACTTAGGAAACAATTAAAATAATAATCATAAACTTTTTTTAAAGACAGGAATTCAGGAGGGAGACAGGCTAGTGGTTCCCAGGAGGAACTGGAGTTGGGTGGTATGAGGTAGAAGGGATCAAACTATATTGTATACATGTAAAATATTTTACAAGAAAAAGTACAATTATTTTAAAAATTATGTGCTGCCCTATTAATTAAAGGACAGAATTGATGTTCAGAATGCATTTTACTAAAATAAATATTAGGAAACAAATTAAAAATAAATCAGTATTAAAAAATAATCAATGAACACCATCCTCCCTTAAAGTTATAAAGTGAATATTAAAACTGAATTTATTAATTTAACAAGTTATCTAGAATTTGTCAAATCCTGAGTAATAATAGGTAAAAAATAGAAAACAAACAGTTATTTTATGAGTAGGACAAATGGGAAGTGATGATTTTATCTACAAGCTAGTAACTGAGTGTCTTCATAGCCCCACCCATTGTCATAGGCAGGGTTCCTTTGCTATGATGAAACACCATGACCAAAAGCAAGTTGGAGATGAATTTCTTTGGTTTACTCTTCTATACATAGTTCATCATTTAAAGGTATTCAGGGCAGGGACTCAAGCAAGGCAAGAACCTGGAGGCAGAAGGTGATGCAGAGGCCACTGAGGAGTGCTGCTTACTGCTCTGCTTCCTCTGACGTGCTCAGCAGGGCTTCTTATAGAACCCAGGATCACCAACCCAGGGTTGGCCCAATCCACAATAGGCCAAGCCCTCTCCCATCAGTCATTAAGAAAATGTCCTACAGGCTTGTCTGTCATTCAGTCTCAGAGGGATGTTTTCTCTACTGATGTTTCCTCCTCTCAGATAACTAATTTCTGTCAAGTTGACATAAAACTAGCCAGCATAATATTCTGTCACTGAAATGCATTAATGTGCATCTTAGATATAAAATAATAATTGAAGGTGCAGCAATCTATTCTTTTCCCCATATTCCTCGGAAAGTAAGTTTTACTTGCATTGCATGACCTGTATGTAAAATAGTTATACTACGTCAAACTAGCAAACCCTGCCATAGACAATGCTGTGGGATATTTTCATTCATAGCATCAAGGTATCTGCCAATTTCTCATACAATGCCATTTGAGCTCTCTCTAGGCAAACATCTGCAACATCTGGAAACTTTAGACATAAATACATATGCAGGATACAGTCAATCTTGCTTCCCCACGTCTATGATTAAGTGGAACATTTATCTTCATCAGTGGAGAAAAAGAACAGAATTAAAAAATAAATTGGATGTGTGACTTTAAAATACACATGTAATTTTAATCACATCCAGTTCAATGTTTGTTTGATAGCTCAGTGAAAAGCTAGACAGTGACATTAGGATTCATTCTTTGTTAACTTCTTCCATAATTTCCATTAAATGTAGGCCAATGATAACTTCTAGGATTACACACAACAGAAAGTGACTGTTTTTGATCAAAATCATCCAGAATTCACTTGTCTTGTATTGTTTCATGCATAATAATAAGTAATGTCTGCTTGTATCATTGCAACATTTTTCAGTGTCTGCAATATTCTATTGAGCCCTAGAAACCAGCTGGTACAATATGCAGCCATGATCTCAGATTTCGAATGCTTACAATCTAAGGGGGATCATGTGTTAAAAAAAAAAAGGAAAGGAGAAGAAGCAAATCTAATCAAAACAATGGATGTTAGTGAGTACGATTAATGTGTCAAGGACCAGTACTTCAGATCCATGGGAAACTTTCACCTCCACCCCCAAGTGTGAGGTTAAAAGGAACAACAAAAGCTTTCTTTTGGTCTGAGTGCAAATGCTGACAGTGTGTTTAGTAAACATTCACCCTACATTTCTCTCCTTGGATGTTGATACCTGAAGGCTATTCTATGGAGACTTCTCTGACAGAGAACCTACCTTTTTGTTTATCTGTATAAAGTCACTCCATTCCTATCTCCATGTCAAACTTTACATAATACATACACCAAGCTTGAGGTTCTGGGTTTCTGAAAGTTCCCTCAAAAAAACCCATTCCACCCTGTGGAAGTTTTTCTGTGTGACTGTGTTTGTCCTTCCATTGCCTCATGCCATGGTCAGGTCAATCCCTAGGGCTCAGGATGTGGCAATGGGCCTCTTGGTGTTACTGATGTATTTGCTGGGCGCTGCAGGGCGGATTTGGTGAGGGAATGGGAGAGCACTTAGAATTCTATGCTACTGCACTTCACATTTATCACTTCGTGGTGTTGGGCCCTCATTAACTCATCTACACGCAGGGGCTCACCAACTGTGAGAAGTCTGACACACAGACCATCTCAAAAGGTGGCTGAACAAAATAGATAATGTTAAGCTGGGCTTTCTATCTGAGGGAGTCTTGTAAGTACTTTTAAAGATAAGGAACACTTATCACAAACTCATTTATTTTTTAGAAGCCCTGTTTCCAAGCCTTGAGATGTTTGCTGACCTTCACTTCGCATTCGGATAAATGCCTTCCTGTTTACACTATAGCTTTGTTTAGGTGTTTTTCTTAATTTGTTCTTAGCAAAGAGAATAAATCCTCTACTGAATATTGTGATTGTGGCTTAAAAATGGTACCTCTCTCAAAGACATTTATTTTGTAAAAAATTTATTTCTTAGTGGAGATTTTTCCTATGCTATTACATTGCTGACCTCTCTCTCCAACTATATAAAACATTATTTGCATGGATGTTTCTTCTCTCATTTTCCCTTAATTTTGAAAGATGACATGAATGTTATTTTCATCTGCTTTTTATATGCATATAGAACATATCATAGTCCTGGAATTTGTGGTATTCTGTAGCAAGGGGCTCTGTTTCAACAAATAGCAATGAAGCATATTCTAAAATGCCATACCATATATCATTACAACTAAAAAAATGCTTTCATTTTAAGATCTCTCTAATAAATTTTTATCCTATATGGCTGGGTATCAATATAATTCCTCAAAGTAAGAACATAGCCTGTATTTTTAGCATAGCTTAGGAATGATTGCATCTTAGAATTTATGAACAGAGTATTAAAAAGAATGTTTACTTACTGATGTGGTATTGGCATCTTCTTCATAGTTGTGAAAATAGTAAGAAAAGCATGTGTCCTCTGAATTAATGCAATATTTCATGAATCTATTTTGTTTGCATGTGAAACAAATATAATGAATCCATCCAAAACACTAAGTGCCTCAAGCCTAGTCTAAATGTAGCTTTAATACTCAGTCAGTGAAATTATTCTATCAGAATTAATATTTTGCTTTGATACATCATTACACATGGATTTAATATTTCTGGTAATAGAAATAGTTATATATTCCAAGTTCGAAAAATTATTTAAATAAAGTTTAGGTTTTGTCATATATAATTCAATGTTTGAAAATGAAAAAAATATTCAAATTGTAAGTAAAGCTTAGGAGAATTTGATTGCTTCTTTTGTAATAAGGAAGAAATTTTCAGGGAAAAGCCACAGCTACAGTTTAGTTACTTCACGTTTATTTACATTATTTATTTTCTAATTTCACATGTTGTCTTCAGTCATATTAGACATGGGACTGGAGAGATGACTCCATGATAAAGATCATTTGTAGAGAGAGGGACTCACATTCAGTTCTCAACATCTACATGGTCACTCACAGGTGTCCACAACTCCAACTCCAGGAGGTTTTAGACTATTTTCTGCCCTCCATCAACACCAGACACTCAGCTGGTACACATATATGCATACAGGAAAAAAACTCCTATAGATCAAATAAAAAATAAAAAATCTTTCAAAAGAAAGGGATTAGACTACTATCAACTATAGAGTTAAGATTAAATCTGGAGCCAGGCGGTGGTGGTCCATGCCTTTAATCCCAGCACTCGTGAGGCAGAGGCAAGCAGATCTCTGTGAGTTCGAGTCCAGGCTGGTCTACATGAGTTAGTTCCAAGACAGGCTCCAAAGCTACAGAGAAACCCTGTCTCAAAAACAAACAAACAAACAAATAATAAAAGATTAAATCTGGAGAGAAAGGAAGGTCCTCCCTTGTCCCGGGAGCACACAGGGGCCAAGGCTGGGGTAGACTATGTTACTAGGTCTGCAGCCCATCCATCTCGGTGGGTGATGCTATTATTTATAAAGACATGGGAGACAGGAGGCAAAAGAGGGAGGGAGGGAGGAGAGAGAGAGAGAGAGAGAGAGAGAGAGAGAGAGAGAGAGAGAGAGAGAGGGGGGGAGGGGGGGAGGGAGGGAGGGAGGGAGAGAGAGAGAGAGAGAGAGAGAGAGAGAGAGGCTGTAGTTACCTTTTCAGGAGGCTGGAAGCTGGAGATCTGCTTGCCTACAAGGAAGGGGGACTTGTTTGGGAGTGGGCATAGCTTGTCTCTTAAAGGGACAGGGTACCCAGGTTACAGAGCAGGCCAGCAGATTGTAACAGGTGGCCATGTCACAGCTCCTGCTGTTTACTCTCGCACATGTCTCCTTAACTAATGCTCCCATTCGGCCTGCCACCAGTTAGGAGCCCATGCCTCCTGCTTTCCCATTAGTGGTACCTTATAGTTACAGGCATTGGTAAGCTGCGCTGTATCACTGCTGGGACCCAGAACATGGTCCCCAAGATGAAGCAGCTAGTTTTCTGAACTGCCCAGCATCTCTTTTTGGCTTAAAGAGTATACTGGGTGTTTTTATGTGTCAACCCGCAAGCTAGAGTCGTGAGAGAGGAAGGAGCCTCAGCTGAGGAAATCCCTCCAGGAGATACCAGCTGTAAGGTATTTTCTTGTTTAGGCATCAATAGGGGAGGGTTCGGCCATGGTAGGCAATGCCATCCCTGGGCTGGTCCTGAGTTCTGGGTTCTATAAGAAAGCAGGTTAAGCAAGCCATGAGGAGCAAACCAGTAAGAGGTGCCTCCATGACCTCTGCATCAGCTCCTTCTTCTGGGATCCTGCCCTGTTCAAGTTCCTGTCCTGACTTCCTTCAATGATGACTAGACAATGCTGAAATGTAAGCCAAATAAACTCCCCCCAACACACAAAAGCATTAAATCTGGCATTTTTAAAAAATAACTTATTTCTTCTTTACTCATAACTTTTACTTGTTTATTGTCATTGAACTTTTTAAACCTATTATTCTGTGGAAATAAGACTATGGATACTGTATTAATTAAAAATAGGAAAGAGAACTTAAAGTTTGATTTAGGATTATGTGCATATCATTTTAAGGTAAATATTTTAAGTCATTATTATTTATTATGTTTGTATTCTCTTTGGTTCCCAAAGTCTGAACTTTCTAAATGAACTTAGAATCAAAAGAAAGAACTTAGACACATGCACACTGTTTTAATTAGTTAAAGGGTATCATGATCAGAAATGTGTCTGTCTTGCTTTGCTTGTTACTTGGACAAATGCCTTCCAAATGCACACCTAAATAGTCAGGATTCATTTTAACTCACAGTTTGAAAGCCTACAGTCCATCATTGTGTGAAAGACATAAGAGTCCATGGCTGTAGGGGCATAGGAGTAGATCCCCTCACTCCCATCATAAACAATAAACATGACTATGAGAGAGTTGGGGATCATGAATTTGGGTAGTTACAGAGTAGGTAGATAGCTCTGAGGAGGCGTTCTGGAAGGAGGATGAATATTATGAGAATATATTGTTTGGAACTCTCAGCGAGTTAATAAAAACATTGCTTTAAATATTTCACGGCACATAGGCTGGAAAGAAGGCTCTAAGAGCACTTGCTTCACATTAAGAATACTTGAGTTTAGCTCCTGCCTCCCATGTAACAAAACAGGCTTCCTGAACACATTTGTAATTCTAGCTCCAAGGTATCTGATCCCTCTTCTGGTTTTCACTCAACCGAAGAGGTACTCGTATTTCATATACACTAAAAATAAGTAAAACTTTTATTTAAGGGACGTTAAATGATAGATTGCAACAAGGAGTGCATGTAGTATTTTTTATATAAATGTTAAGAAGAATGAAATCAATCAAGTTACTGGTTATTTAGAGGTTGTGATGGGATTGTGTTATAGTAATATTCTGTACCGGGATAGGTGGTAAATTGTATAGGTTCATAAAATCTTAAAACTAATGAAATGATAAATGTAAGACTATTTGGTTGTATAAAATTTTATTGTACAGTGAATTATAAAATATAACTTTATAAAAAAGGATACTGATATCAAATAATATTAATAATTGAAGTGCAATAAATATAATAAAGAAAAATAACAAAGGAAGTATATAGAGAATTAGTAAATATTAATATAGCTAATATGTTAATGAGGATATAGAATTATTCTATCATTATGTAATTTTGCATATTGGAAACATTTCTATGTTTGTTGTAGGAAGTTGCTTGTTTGTTCCTGGCTGCCCAGCAGCTCAGATCCAAAATAACCACTCAAAAATTATATTAATTACAACACTGCTTGGCCTATTAGCTTATGCATTATTATACATAACTCTTAAATCTAGAATTAACCCATTTTCATTATTTCATATTATACCACGAGGCTCGTGGCTTACTGTCCAGGTTCCAATGCATCTGTCCCCAGTGGTGGCTACATGGCTTCTTTTGACTCTGCCATCTTTCTCCCTGCATTCAATTTAGTTTTCCCTGCCTTGTTCTGTTCACAGGCCAAAAAAGCTTCTACATTCATTAACTAATAAGAGCAATACATAAGGACTTTCCACACTATATATTCCCAAAACATGCAACGAAAATTTTTACCTTTATTCAGAATTCTTGCATCATATTTCTTCCAGAGTTACTCACTATTATTTAATATAGAGACATTCACTGAACTCAAAATAGAAACTGCACTTGAGATACTTTTCTTACTAATAAACTCTCCTAAATGTCTGCATTTGTTCCAGAAACTTACATTACAGACTAATGAATGACATGTTTTAAATGTGTAGTTCTTTCATAATAATCATGAGAGAACATATGATAGTCTATCTAAATTCACACTGTTAATTAGAAACAATAGTTAATTTCATGACAAGGATACAGTTCTACATCATCAAACTGCTTATAATCTTATCATGACATTATTTAATATGCTAGCCGTATAGAGTGAGCACTTAAACAAATGCTTGTGAAAAATATACTTTGCATTCAAGGTGATGGGAACCATCACTGCCCAGCTGTGAAAAAAATTGAACAAAAGATACCACTGAGAGGCATATAAGACAGGGGAATGAGGACCATGACGCAGCAACTGCTTTGCAGAAACAGAGGATGATGGGGGAGCATATAGTTTCCTGTGTAGGAGCAGGCATCTTGTTCTTATTTGTCTGGAATATTTTAAGGGATATATTTTCAGCTGCTTGCTTGGATTTACTATAATTATCATTTTTATTATTATTGTGTCTCATTAATGTTTGTTTTCCAGATCCACCCTCCTTCTGTTTCCCTTCAGTAAAGAGTTTGTTTCAGAGAGACTACTATGAAACACAACATAACACGATGAAATAAAACAAGGAAAAGCCCTCATATCAAGGCTGAAAATGTAACCCAATGGGAGGAAAAGAGTCTCAAGAGGATGGCAAAAAAAAAGTCAGACATATGCCTTCTCCCACTCCTAATACTTCTTTTGCTTTTCTGTTTGTTCTTTTGTTTTGTTTTTCAAGACAGTTTTTTTTTCCTGTATAGCCTTGTCCTTTGACCTTGAACTTGATGTGTAGACCAGGCTAGAGTCAAACTCCAGAGATCTGTCTGCCTGTGTCTCCTGAGTGCTGGGATTAGAGGCATGTACCACAAAAGCACAGCGGAATCCTATTTTTTTTAATGTATGTAAGCTTGCATATATAAAAGATATGGATACTATAAATGAATAAATGTATGTGGCACCTGGTCAGCTTTCCTGTATTTAAAATAGTGGGAAATTTTAATTTATTCTTTAAAAAGAAAGAATTTTCAAATCCTTATTTTGTGGCAATCAAATGGTAAAAAGAAAAATATAAATAAAATCTCACCTTATCTGGGTGTATTCAGAGATTTCCCATTTTGGATGTTTGTAACTATGTACTTCTGAGATCTGTGGATTTACAAAGCTATCTAAGGGCTAGCAAGAGTAACACAAACCCAGACTTACTTGACTTAAAAGAGGTTTCAGACAGCAGAAAAGAAAAGTTGGCTTTGGTAAAGTCAACTAGGATTTGTGTGTTTGTTGCTGTTATAAGGAAACTGATGGCCTGCTTGGGATGTAACTGCCTAATAGGGAGGGTGGTAATTCTAATAAATAGACCATTAAAACAAGAATGGCAAAATAGAAGAAAATCATGGTAAACAGAAACATGTAGACAAAGTCACTGTTTCTTGTCTCACTCAAATTGCAGATCCCTTAGGGGATGATGCGATTTCTGTTTTCTTAGTACTTAGGGTTTATATGAAACTAGTACTGCGGAGAAAGTGTGCTAACGGTTGTAGTCATTTTCTCATTTAATGTGCACAATAATTCTTTGAGGCTAGATCACTATCAGTTTCATTTAGTTCCTTT
This sequence comes from Arvicola amphibius, assembly GCF_903992535.2. Lineage (NCBI taxonomy): Eukaryota > Metazoa > Chordata > Mammalia > Rodentia > Cricetidae > Arvicola > Arvicola amphibius. Next base: position 16,690,719 of record NC_052063.2, on the reverse strand, counting down.
GTTTTTTTGGAAGCATTGGAAAAGAAAGCAAGGAATGTCAGCAGTTATCAGTACAATTTTGAACCAAGTCTCTGGCACTAGAGAGAGCGAGCTTTTATATATATATATATATATATATATATATATATATATATATATATATATATATATGTTTGATTTATTTTGGTTTTTAATTACTCTTAATATTAAATTTACTAACGAAAATGTAAATTTTGTCTTTCATGAAGATTCTGCTACCTAATACCTGTAAGATCTATTCCTATCAAAAGTTCTTAGAATCAGGTACTACCATAGTATTTAGACAGCTACCACACCATCACAAAGCACTAATAATTCACTTGCCTTGTCTTTCAAAACAAAATAAAATCGTATTCTATCTTTGTAAAGCTTTAAAAACGTGGACTTGGTAACACATAAGACCTACTGATCTCTGATCACAGTCCCATTAAATGCATTCATATTACCTACCTGGCAACGCAATTCCTTCCTAAAGAGAGAGGGAAGAAAGAAGGGAGGGAGGGAGAAAGGGAGGGAGGGAGAAAGGGAGGGAGAGGGAGAGGGAGAGGGAGATGGAGAGAGAGAGAGAAAGAGAGAGAGATCTAAATCAATGGTTAAAATGTTCTTTATTTTATCCTGAAGCAACCAAATAAAGTGGCAAACAATTAAAATTGGCTACCATGTGTATTAATTTTCTTTGATTTTTTATTACCCTTCAGTAAAAATTATCCAGATTACAGTAGATTTGATGCTAGAAGAGATTAAAGGTTAAAAATACAATGTATGGTTTATTTTTGTTTCTCTTCATCGTGTACAAAAATATTAAAACAGAAACAAGGAAGCAAATTATCTTCAAGGAAGAAGCAGTGTTTGGAAAATGAGGAGAGAGAATAAAAGATGGAACAAGGTTGTTGGACTTGGGAGAAAAAGGTTCTAGTACCAAAAACACATGAATCAGGTAAAGGGTGTGGGAAAAACAGGTCGGTATAAAGCAGAGAAACAATTAGCAAATAGTTAAATGAGGCAGACGATAAATTACTAAACCACGATTTTAAGCTCACTTTCCTTGATTTGTGAGGTCAAAGAGGTCACAGAGATAGTAACAGTGAGCATATGAGTTGGGTGCAGGCAAAGTAAATTGAAGTTTTTTCTTTAATTTTCTTATAGCCATTAGAAATAGGAAGAGATAAATATTTTTCCTTATAAAACTGTAAAAATTCAATGATTAAAATTAGTAATGCCATCTTCAGTCTCTGAAGAAGAAAGGTTAATGTGTAGATAAACTTTCTGTCCCACAACTGGGTAGTAAAGATGAACCATTTGCTTCTCTCCAAACTTGACATCAGTACTTAATATTTCTGAAGACCTAGAGATAGATATCATATGCAAGGACTCTACCTAAACATGCCTTCTCAGTCTTCCAATCCTTAATTTTGAGATAGTGTCACTAAATTACATAGGATGACCTTGAATTTGAGATTCTACTTCATCTTTCTCCTAAATAGTTGAAGTTATCGTTGTGTGTCATAAGACCCTAATTTGGGAATGAATGAATGCTTTGTGATTGCTGGTTTGTTTGTTTGTTTTTTTCAGGCAGGAGGGATTTTTACAATCTTGCATTGCAGCATGTTTTCTGTGAGTTTCTGGGGATGTTGTATCTGAGCAAGGATTTGGAGCCTATGATCATAAACTGATCTAATTTATACTTTCTCCTGAATTCCTTCTCTCCTTCTTACTATAAATCCCTTTCTTCAAATAACCCACTATGGCCCAATATCAGTCATTCTCCATTCTCCTGGAACCTGAGAAAGGCACAGGATGAGTTCGAATAAGGCCAAGACATTCTAGGAAAGAGTCATCTTTTTGGGTCGCTGGAAGTGTGGGATCCTTGCCCTGTGTTCCATGGCTGATGAGTCAGAGAATAAATTATAAAAGGAAGGAAGAAAGGAAGGAAGGAAGGAAGGAAGGAAGGAAGGAAGGAAGATAAAAAGGAAGGAAGGTAGAAAGGAAGGAAGGAAAAAGAGAAAAGGGGTAGTGGGTAGAAGCTTAGAATGGAAAAGAAAGGGCTTTCTTAACAATGAATCTTCATTTTATTTTTTTCTGACTACTGACTACATATAAGTGGTTCTGCCTTATTTTGCTAACCTCCTCTTTTCCCTGAACTCCACAACTTCGTTTTCTTTCCTTCCAAGATTTGACATCGAGTTAAATGGACTAATAACACCTGAGTGTTTTAAAGAGTTTAGCTGAGAGAAGTGGGGAGTGTTTTAATTTAGAAGCAGGCATTGTTCCGTAGCCTAAATCTGGAAAGTGTGAGAGCAAGTGCATGTCCCGAGCTGGTGCTTTCTCCTGTAAGGCACCTGCTCCCTCACTCCCGCCTTTGGCACACATACAGCATCGATAAGGCTGAAAAGGCCTATTCAAAGAAACCTCATTCAAATTTCTATGCTGCCACTTTCTAAACATGGGTGACCTTGGGCAAGTTACTTAACCTGACTTGGCTAATTTCATTCTTCTACAAAAATGTTTCTAATAATATTTTTATTTTTGTAAGCCTAAATCATCTCATTGGACAAAGATGGCGCAATGAAGGGATTCCTATAAAATTGGAAGCAGACATTTAAATCTCAGTTCCCATTCAGAGTGCACGTAGGGTAAAATGAGTGAAATAGCAATTTCTGTTTTGACTGAAGAACCACTTAAGGTTCCAGGAGGTGGAACCCATACCTGACACTGCTTGTGTGATCTCGAATCTGAGACTCGATAGCTCTAGGACCTATTTAACACCAAAAAGACTTCTAGTGACATTCTGCTATACTCATAGATCAGTGCCTTGCTAAGCCATAATCAGAGCAACTCTTCTTAAAGGAGATGGGGACAAAAGCACAGCCAGACATTATATGGAGAATAAAAGTCCTTGGAATATGCTAGACATCTAGCTCTCAACTAGATGTCCCCTTATAAAGAATACTCTTAGGGCTCAGGAGGAGGAGGAAAGAGTATAAGAATCAGAGGGGATGGAGGGCACCAAGAAAAAAAGGCTGTCTACCTTGTTATAATCAAAGCCTGTATTATCTCACAGAGACTGGAGCAGCATAGCAGGACCTGCATAGATGTGAACCAAGTCCTTTGCATGCATATTAATATTTCTAGTTTAGTATTTTTGGGATTCCTGAATGTAGGAACAAATGCGTCAGTTTTCTTTTCTTTTTTTAAATTTATTTATTTATTATGTATACAATGTTCTGTCTGCATGTATGCCTGCCCACCAGAAGAGGGGACAAGATCTCATAGATGGTTGTGAGCCACCATGTGGTTGCTGGGAATTGAACTCAGGACCTCTGGAAGAGCAGCCTGTGCTCTTAACCTCTGAGCCATCTATCCAGCCTGAGTTTTCTATATCTTCTATTGGGCTCCTTTATATCTGTTGGTTTTGTCCAACATCAATGTTCAAGTATTTTAATTTTTTATTGTTTTATATTTTTATTATACATTAGAGGATTATTTGTTTTTTAAAGAGAGTGCAAAGAGTGAATCCCGAAGAAAGGGGTGGTGGGGAGAAATTTGGAAGAATTTCAGTAGGATATATTTTGTAAGAAAAAATCATTTTCCATATAAGGACCAATGATTCTTCTATAATTACAAAAGCTTAAAGCCAGTCAAGTTAACTTACAAGTAGTTCATAAAACTCTTACTAAAATCGCTTAAACAATCTGTAAGAAATGACTGAGAATATCCATTTATGAAGTAATTAATTTCTTCAATTTTATCATTAAAACATTCAATATGGATCTCTGTTATGGAGAATTTTTTGCAAAGATAATTTATACTATTGTTAAAATTACATGATAATATTTTCAAAATAATAAAATTAGCATGTTTAACATTCAGGGTCTCATATCATTTTTATTAAAAGGTGCTCCATAAGCCAGTTGGTAAGCACAGCTATATACTCACTAAAAATATATTTGTTAGAATTAACAGAAGGCAGCCAAAGACTTCTAATATTCTTACTTAAAAGCCAAAGTAATCATATTCTTACATTTGTGTAAACCAAAGATTAAACAAAATAATTACTTCTCCCATCATATTAAACAAAAATTATGTAATCAATGAATAATAAGATTATTTGAAAAATGAGCACAATTATTTTAGTATAATTCAATATTTTATAGGACTCTAACCAAATTATATCTTAACAAAGAATTTAAGGTAATAAAATATTTGATTTCTAATTGCAGAGGTTATTAGGAATAATCAATTGCTTGGTGAAACATACTGGAAATAAATAGTTAAGGCTTATGAATACCTAAATAGATTTTCCAAATGATATACAATGTCTTTAGAAGGAGAGCTTGTACCGTGAAATGGAATTCACAAATGTGAGACAAGTTTAAATCACTATAGAAATTGTAGGAACCAAGCGAGTAGTTAGAATTAATTCCCGTTGAGGTAACCAAGTGAATCACCTCTGCTTCATTGAATCAAACTGTATATTATTTCCTCTTATTTAGGTCCATGCTCTCTTGTTCTATAACCAATGCACTATTGGGGCAAATGTTTTCTATAGGTATTATTTCAGACAAGCCATAAGCTACTCATCAATGTTCTCACAGATCTATTTCTATCTTTTGGGATCATTTACTGTTTAACTTGTGGAGATCATTAAACCCTCAGCACAATAGAATGAGTCTCTGCAGGATGTTCCAACAGAGCACAGAATGGATTTCACAACAGTGGGGGAAGATAAAAGGGTGACATGTAGGGGGAGAAATACTATTGACACCTGTTAAATAAAAATCATTATGCTTAAAAACCTACAGGATTTTCTAAAGTTTGTCTCATCAGAAATTTAAGGAATAGGGTATCTATTTCTCTTTTTGCTCTGGACTTTAGCCTTTAAAGTAGCTGAAGAATGCCATAGTGCTTCTTTCTTTATTCTCAGTTCAATCCATGTGACATGTGTGGGCTGTAAACCAGAAAGTGATGTGTTCTGCAACCATAGAGTACATGTTACTGTGGAAATGCTCAGGAAAGAGGAGATTCGCCTTCTATAGACCACAGTCAACAGAACAAAGCAGCTCCAACATGGATTTTGAGATTTAAGGTGACTTCAAGTATTCGATAAAAAGAAAAGCACTTTATTGTTGACTGGTACTTCAAAATATTATTGGAAAGTACTTGGATACTTCCAAGAACATTAAGGTGCTAGTAAAAAATAATAATAAAGCTGGCTTGACTCAATCCATTAAACCCCATTTAAGCCAGAAAAAAAAAATATGGAATACCCAACAATTAACTTAGTAAAAGACATTCATGAGCAGATTAAAAAATTGTGTGTTAGTGAATTATATTAGATAATTATTTTTAAAATAGAATTTTAATACATTTTCATTATCATGTGATTAAGAAGACAGTAAAGATTTTAAATTAATGCACAATTTATATATGTAGTTCATATAATGTAGATGGAAGTACAAACATACTTTTCATCTTTTCATTGCATAGGTTTAACACACTTTTAAAAATTATAGAATTACAGATAAATGCACAGGTAAGTATCATCAGAGTCTTAAGCAGCCAAATATCAATGATTTAGCAAATGGCTAATAGACACTTGTTTTCTGATGTTCTGATGATTAGAAGTCCTTAGTCACGTTGTCAGCCGAGTTTTTCTGACTTAGTCATGCCACATGCAGTTATAATTCTCTGCTTGACTGAATGACAGCTGCCCCTTACTAGATCGATGCCTCCATGTGGTGGGAAGAGAGATGAGTTTGCTCTAGAAACCTATTCTATCTTGGAGGTTCAATCGTCCTTAATTTATAAAAAAGTGAATTATCTTCCAATATCTCCTTCAACAAATACTGCCACATTCATGCTTTGGTCTTCCATCTATGAAATTATGAGGCTCGTAACTTATTTGAAAATAATTATGTAGCTGTCACCATTTCTAAATCTAAAAGTAAATATTATCTTTGCTGTCTGAAATTTCATACCATTTGCCAGACAAGATAAAATATTGTAAGGCTGTGCATGGGCCAGGAATCAAACTCTGGGCCTCTCATATGGAAGAAAAGAATTCTAGCACTGAACCTCCCATGCCGTGGCCACAACGTGTCATTAACATAGCCAGTATTTGATTAAATCTTACTACAAATTAGAAGAAAAAATGATATAAGGATGTATTGTATAATCATTGTAATTGATAATAGTGTCACTTTTTATTTTATTTCTAGATACGTATGCACACTATGGAGAGGCTGTTGTGTGTTCAACAGAGAAGAAATATACACAGTTCTATGGTTGCATGATAGTTTTTTGCATTTATAATCAGTTCGATCACAGAGAACAGTCGTATATGGTTTCTGAAGCGTCTCAACGCTATATTAACCTTAACAAAGCAAAACTGACTTCAGGTGACAAGGAGTTGGAATCAAAAAGGAAGGGAGAGCTCAAAGTAGAGCAGGGATGTAATTTTAAAGGGAAAAATAAAAATATTTCACATATTGAGCAAACAGTATATGATGGGATCAGACGTTACATGTATTTGTGTGTGTGTATACATACATACGTATGTGTACATGTATATTTTTAGGTAAATATAATGATGAACAAACATACAGTAGGAATTGCAGTCAGATACACCAGACAAAATAAAGAAGATTAAAGTTGGAATTTTGTCTTCCACAAATGGGTTTAGGAAAGGGAAGCGAGTATACCCTGCTTTGTAGCTTTGACAGCTGATATAAATCATACAGATAGCAAGGTAAACTTCTCGGTTTCTCTTTTGAATAGCTAGGATATTTGGTAAGAGGAGCTGGAAAGTTTAGCACGAGATGACTATGACCAAGCAAAAAGAAGCCTTTTGCCATGAGAACACTGGACGGGATATATTGTAAAGGAGAGAATGGTCAGGAAGGTAACTGAGGGATGAACCTTACATGTAAGGCACATTCTGAAATGATATTCTGGGGTGGAAATGCTTTGAGTGGTTTCAAAGAACCGGTAACAGCTTTCTAAATCACATTATTCATATTGCATGTTTGCAATGAGAAATCTCACATTTTTCCTCATCCATCCTCATTTTATGTAAATAAAGAACTTTTACTTCTTGGAAATAAAATAACAAATTTAATTTAAATCAAAGCAAAAAATGGGGGGTATTAAATTTGCATTGAAGAAATCTTTGGTTGAAAATGTCTCTGAGAAATCAAAGGAATCAAGAAACTAGAAGAGTATAAACGGCTTATAAAGAAGGAAATGGCTCCATCAGGATAGATGGTTTTGGTTTAACTGTCTTTGAGTATTTTGAAATGCATAATATTTAAAGCTTTTGTACTGTTCAAACTCAGCTTTAACCTACAACTCGGAGGACACAATAAATTTTAATAATCTTATTTAGACTGAGTTTCCCAACACACCTTATAGAACTGAAGCATTGCTACTGAGTCATATAGTTTATGTCTAAGCAAGCAGTCATAACACAAAAAAAGTGGCATATAACCTCCCAGGATGACTCTAGCATCTAAATACTCACTGCTTTCCTGGAATTGTTAGAGGGGACAAAAGATAGGTACCTTTATACTGAGACACCTCTAATTAGTGGAATATGGTTCATTCTTAAGTACAATGTATAGACAACATAGATTCCTACATGTATTTTCTAAGAAATATGACACATATTGTATCAGAGGACCACATGGTTTCCAGATGTAACCCACCCCCACCATCATCAACGAAACAGTTCTTCTACTACATTGTCGTGTTAATCACACAATTTATATAACATCATTGTTATTTAACCATACTAATTATATGTACTTCTTTCTATGTATATTGTATATTATTCAGACAATGAATTTGTTTTCTGAATTCACGCACATCTCACTGATCACATTTATTGCTGTTCCATTATTCAGTTTCATCCCAGGTTCTCGTTTAATGATGTTTATGGCAATGTTCTTTATTATCACTCCTAGAAAGAGCCTGTCAGTTTTATCTTTGGTAGTTCCTCTGTGGTCTTTTATCTTAAGCAATAACTTTCAGTGATCGAGACATGATTTCCATGATTGGGAATTTCTCCAATCATTCCATTTTGTCTGAGATTTCAGTTTTTATCCTCCAAATCCTATGCACTTCTTAAGATGTAACAAACATTCATCTCTTACAAGATGCAGATTAAATGTTCCCTGTGAGGAAGAATTTTCTGATCTCTTCTAATATAATTTAATATGCTTTTCTGCTACCACTGAAGTCACACATATTCATTAATTAACTACCCTAGTCTCCTATTACATCACCTTACTGTTGGTTAACCAGAATCATTCTGATGCCTGTAAGAATTTATTATATTGCAATTCTGATTATATCTTTCTCCTGTCAAAATCATCTTCCTCAGACTAGGAGGGTAGATCAATGGGAAACATGCTTTCTATGCAATTCTGTGAACTTGAGTTCAAATCCTCAGAACCCATATGAAAGCCAGATGGGTAGGAACAGTGTATATAATTCCAGAATAACCCTACAGGGTGCTAGAAGGCATTTTCAGAAGAATCTTTAGATGCTATTCTTGTGGTAACAGAAGTAAAACCACAGGAGATCCTGTGTCAAATAAGACAGATTTTGAAAAACAACAACAGATATTGTCTGGCCTTTCTACACACACACACACACACACACACACACACACACAAATACAGGTGCACACAAACACACATCTCATTTTACTTTTAGATAAACTATAAAGGATTTAGTACATTTAGCATACAATATATAAAACTCACAGCAGGGTAACTCCAGAAAATCCCTACGAACACTTCTATCACTTTAAGTGTTTCTGTGAATAAACTTTTTAAATAACATTCAGGTACCACATTCTCTCTAATTCTACCTTCACACTTAATCAGATTTTTTTTCTATAGTCCACCCAGGATTCAGTGGTGAATGCTTTCAGATACTTAATACACACGCTTATTCTTTGTATTGCGGCACTAAATAAGACCACCGACATTATCAATATTACTCAATTCTGCAGCATAGCTGCTGTCAGTAATAGTAAGGTTTTCCTGTATTTTATGTTTTACTGTCTGTGTGTATGATGACAAGGATTTTTGTCCCACTGTCCTATCTCTTATATGTAAATCAGTGTGTGTTATTCTATGTGAGAGCATAAATAACCAGTTTTTTTGTTATTTAAAATAGATTATTTTCTTACATAATATATCATGACTGCAGGGTCCTCTCCCTCTACTCCTCACCTCTCCTCACATCTGGAACCACAGACTTTCTGTCTCTCAAGGGCTTCTATGGGATAATAAAATAAAAGAACATAAAAAGATCAAACAAATAATAACATATATGAATAGAAAAAAACAGGAAAACAGTCACAGAAAAGGCACGAGGAACAGATATAGAGGGAGAGATCCACTCCTTTGCACACTCAGAAGTTCCATGGAAACACTAAACTGGAAGTCATAATATATATAATATATGTAATATATACTCACAGGAGCTACAGGAAAAAAAAACAAAAATATATCAATAAAATAATATTATTTTTTTTAAAAAAAACTTAGATAAATTAGTAATAAAACCCCTGACACTACAAAGCTTTGTGAGAGAAGGAATCTCAAAAGCCGAGCGTGAGCTCATTTTCTCTTCCCCAGCTCCTGCCAGTCATGCAGCCGACCCTAAAGAGCAGTTTGTTGTCTCAGTGAGACTTCCTTGGAGAAAACCAATTTTCATTTGCAAGTGTTTAACTTTTGAAGACAGCTTCTGGGTTAGTAAGGTGGTATGTGTCCTCTTTTCTTTTTAGTTCTAAGACTCCATTTGGTGCAAGCCCTAGGTATGTTGCTTCAGTCTCTGTGAATTTTTATGTTGATTTAGAGGGTCTATTTCCTTGGGATCCTCCACCCCTTCTGTCTCTTATGCTCTTTCTGGCTCCGTTTCTGTAGGATTCCCTAGACTGTGGAGTAAAAGATTTGAGGGAGACAATTCATTTAGAGCTGTGTTCTAAGGGCTCTTACTCTCTGCGTATTTTCTGGGTGTCAGTCTCTTTTAGTTCCCATCTGGTGTAAGAGGAAGCTTCTCTGATGATGGAAGTTGAAGCTTTAGTTGGTGACAAGAATTTATCTATTAAGGCTACGTGTCCTCCATTATTTGACAATTATATTTAGAACACCTTCATATTTGTCCATATTTTAGGAAGAGTCTATCCTATTGATTTCCATACTAGCCTTACAATGACCCATAATTTTAGCTGATCCTCCCCACATTCACTCTCTTGTCCCTACCCTTTCCCACTCCCCACTGGATCCTCCTGTTCAACCCCCATACATTTATAACTGTCAGTTCTATTCCTTAATCCTAGGGAGATCTATCTGTTCCCACTATTCCTTTAATCTATATCTACCCGCTGTGGTTCTGTGAATAGTAGTTATCCAATGGTTATCATTGACTTAACAGTCAATATGCACATAGAAGTAATTACAAACCATATTTGTCTTTCTAGGTTTGGGATACTTCACTCAGGATGATTTTTTTTTTCACGTTCCATCCATTTACATTCAAATTTCATTTTTTATTGATTTTTATTGAGCTCTACATTTTTCTCTCCTCCCCTCCCTGCCTCTCTCCTTCCCCCTCAACTCTCCCCCAGGACCCCATGCAACCAATTAACTCCATTTTTAACAGCTTAATAATATTCTGTTGCATAATTGCTCCACAGTTTTAATCCACTCCTCTGTAGAGAAACATCTAGTTTCTCTGTAGTTTCTGGGTCTTATGAATGGAGCAGCAAATGAACATGTTTGAGAAACTGTCCCTGTCCTAGGATGTCATGTCCTTTGAGTAAGTGCTCAAGAGTAGTACAGCTGGATCTTAATGTAGATCCAGTCCCATTTTCCTGAGGAACAACACACTGGTTTCTAGAATGACTCGACACTTGCACTCCCACCAGCAATGGATGAGTGTTCCTTTTACTTCACACCCTTGTCAGCATGACTTGCCATTTGTTTTATTGTTTTCATTCATTCTAATTGGAGTAAGTTAAACGCTCAAAGTAGTTTTGATTATCATTTCCCTGTTGACTGAGGTTGTTCAACATATCTTTAATTGATTCTCAGCTATCTGAGTTTCCTCATTCCTCTGAAAATTCTGTTTCAATATATGCCCTGTTGTTAATTGGGTTTTTGTTTTCTTGCTATTTAAGTTTTTGAGTTCTTAATGTAATTTGGGTTTTACCCTTCTAACTTGGAATCCTGCCCAGGAGGTAAAAATTTGTTTCCCATTCTCTGGGCTGTGGCTGTGAATGGTGGAATCCTTTTCTGTGCAGATGCTCCCAACTGCAGAGGACAACTCTTTCCTACGGCGTGATTGGATGGATGTTTCTGTTGTCATATAGTCAGTGGATCACGAGATGTGCTTTCTTTGTCAGGTTTGCTTAAAATTGAGGGGAGTGCAGTGGCTATTTCTCTCTAAATGTGCAGTGTGTGTTCAAATTAAAACAAAACAAAACCAAAACGCAAACAAAAATGTCATTCGTTTACAAAAGGAAAGGTATAATAAGATGTTTCAATCACCAATATGGTAGTAAAGATAGAAATTCAAATTAGAATCAGCTTGATTTTGTGGAAAACTTTCTGAATTTGCCTTACAGTTTCTCCTTTGATATCGAATCCCGAGGACCCCATGGAATGATGAACTCGCAACAGCAACCTTGCCCTGGGGCTCTTTTGTCCAGTTCAACCATCATGTTATTACAAGGTCTCATGTGTCCCAATTTCCACTGAATACCCCTTGTTCTTTATCTCTGCACTCTCTCCCAGGCCACTGAAAAATCAGATAATCTTTTCTGAACAAAAATATTGATGTCTTATAAGGACTTAATTCATCTCTTTCAATGTTTTCTGATGATGAACTATCAACTTTAGCCCAAAGGAATGAATAAATAATTCAAGTTTGTGGCTGGAATTTCTAGTAAGTTGTATGTTATCATTGTTTTATCTTAAACTAGAACATACACACAGGCAGTTTAGATAAAAAATAATACAGGACCCACCAAAAATATTTCATTGGTTCAGTAATATTGGTTTAGATTTATATTGTCACTGGAAAAATAATGATCACTAAAATCTATCATGATCAGTTATGAGATAACATGACATGCACAGAACACGGTGATGTGTGCTCTCTGGGCATTATTTTCTTTCACACTCATAATATTTGTATAGAAAGCCACCTCCATAGAAAATTTAAGGAGGGAAATCGTCATAAATATGCTCATTAACAAGCTTCAGGCTTCATTACCAGTGAGCAATGGTCCCAAGACTCAAACTGTGATATTTACCAAATCATAACTTCCCAAATCTTCTCACAGAAAAGGGGGAAACATAAAATAAAAGCTCACCTTGCTTTTCAGTAACAGCCATTTATGATGTGCTGCGAGTAGCCCTCAGATGATGTCAAGCCTTTTCTTTGTAAGCAATGGAAAATTCAGGGCACCATAGAGCAGTAATTTATGAATGTTATCTTGCATTTATTTTTATCATGTCATTTTCCTTAATGAGCCCGAAGCTAAGCTCCATTTATACGATAGCCCACTGGTATGCATGTTCCTATTTCCCGAAGGTTAATTACCTTAAACTAGTTGTAGCTAATAAAAATTAAATGTGATAATTTGGAAATGTACAATTCTTAAGGGCTAGATTGCTACTCTGTACAGTATCTCAAGCCATCTCACCTCATACCACTGGGGATATGAATCACTTATGTATGAAGTTTCCACTCTGCCCATGTGACCATCCCTTAGTCATTCAGTGCCACTTAGCAGCCTTCTTGATGGTCAGCATAATTGTTTCCGTGTTTAAGGAAACTTTAGGTAGTACCCCAGTGCAAGCAACAAGCTTATGACCTCCTCAGTTCATATTGTAAGAGGTGTCTGAGCCATCACAGTTTAATCACAAAAAAGGTGAGTATTTCAGTTTTACAAATATCTCTTCCTAACTGGAATTCACATTCACAACATAGGGAAATGCTGATTTAATTTGTCAATATCATTTACAGCCCCATGGCCAACTTTGTATACAATATTAATATTGTAAGAATAAAAACATAATTATATTACTAATAGAAAATGCCTTTCACTGTGGGTAGACTTCAATAAAGATATTTTTTATAAACTTTAAAAAAAAAGGTGAGTACTGTACATGTTGAAAAAGAAAGAGAGGGGGGCACCACTGTAATTTATATGAGCTATTGTTGTTCATAAAAAACTTATCTTATTGTGTTTAACTTTATTTTAAAATTTGAGTTATGGTTACCGGAGAGATGTCTCAGTGATTAAGAGCAATGTTCTTCAATTCCTGGTATTCACATGACAATTCACAAACATCTGTAACTTTAGTTCCAGGGAATTGGACACCCTCTTCTGGTCTCCATAGGCACCAGGAATGTACAAGTTGCACAGACATACATATAGGTAAATCACCCATACGCATACAAAACAAGCTAAATATTTAAGAATTGAAATTTTAAGGTATGTAAACTTGCACACATTTGAGATTCTATAAGGTATGCATGTCTGCATACATTTGGGGTTCTGTCAAGTATGTGTTCCTGAATATTTGTGGGGTTTTGCAAAATATGTATACCTGAATATGTATGAGGATTGGTAATGTATATAAACCTGAATATATGTATGTATGACTGTATGAATATGTGTTTAGTACTGTAAAGTATATATGTCTGTGTACATGTGGGTTTCTGAACCCTTCCTGCAATTTGGGGAACCAATAGTGGGACTTAAAATTCATTAATCATAAACAAGTGAGGTTTTTGTATTAACTTTTCAACCCTATTCTTCTTTCTTTCTTTTTTTTTTTTTTTTGGTTTTTCGAGACAGGGTTTCTCTGCAGCTTTTTTAGAGCCTGTCCTGGAACTAGCTCTTGTAGACCAGACTGGCCTCGCCTATTCTTGTTTCTTAAAATATAAATGGAAACAATTCAATAGATGATATTCTAGACTCTACAAAATTTGAAATTAAAAGCATTTAAATTTTATCTAAGAGATATGAAAAGGCATATAATCCTCAAAATCATTTCTGCTAAAATATGTGATACCATTTTACAATAAGAGATTCAAGTTATAAATTCTTTTGTTCCATTTTTTACCATTCTCTTATACTTTTATTTATATAAAAGTCTTAAAATTAAGAGAAAATACATGACAACTTTTATTTTCAAATACAAGATTATTTCACTTTGATTAGCAAACATTTTAATTTGACATGCATTTCCCAATTGTATGTTCTATTTTCAATATATGAAATCATTTTAAATCCGACTGTGGTTGAGATTGAGTTTAAGTAGGTATTCTTTGCTCTAAGAGTCAGTCATGAAATATTGTCCAATTGAAAATCAAAAAAATAGCAAACTATGTAATTTGCACCTATAATTTTCATATATAAGACACTTTTATTTTTATTTAAGGTAATATTCTAGTATTACCAGGTTCTTGTTTTAATTTAAGGTACACTGTAACCAAAAATGGATAATTTTTAATTTTTTGTGAACATGATCCATGTATTATAAATATTAGTAAGGTTTGGTTGCTTATACTTCCATTGGATGAATGGCAAGTTTTATTTTATAGATTAAATGAAACTTTTGAGTGGATGGTTACAAAATTTTATGGATTATCTTAGAAGCTTGAAATATGCTTATTTATACTTTATCATTAAAGCTATTATTACTTAAAATGATACTAGCTGAGTTTTTAAAGTCATGTTAAAATACCATTGTAAACTGTATTTACTCAGTCTCTGTCATGCTTTATAAAAGGTCCTTTGATTGCACTTTTATAGATTGGAGGAATGTGAACCTGAGTCAGTATTCTAAACCATAACTTTACACATTAATATGATTGTTATTCCTTCTTTAGATGCTTTGTTCCTTGCTTATTTTTTAAGAGATAAAAGCAAGGTCAGTATCATATTGAAATTATTATTTATAAAAAGTAGATGTTCCTGTTTTGTTACATTCTTTTGAAACTCCTGATTTTAGGCATAGCATTGTGGCTACTTTATGGAAATTCCCTGGAAATGGACAACAAGGAGCGATTCAGTTGCTTTGAACAGAAACTAAAGATTATCCTTCAAATGCTACCCCTTGCCATTTTGAAGTCCCTATAAAACGACACTGTATGCATCAGGAGACAAACACTATTAAGATTTCAAAATTGTAATAGCAGAGATAAAGTGTTTCAGATAGTGAAAGTAGCACATTAATTTTTGCAACCCTGTTTGTTTGGGTTTCTGTCTGTATTTTTAGGTGTATTGCAAGGAAATAGGAAAGTTAATTCCGGATTTGTTCATAACTCTGGGAATTATTAAGCAGATTACAAACTCATCACAAGCATTGCTCGTGTTTATTGCCTTTGCATCAGAGCTTGGAAAGGCATTGTAAAATTCAGGAATACCTGAGGTTCAATGGGTAGAATAATTACAGAGGGATTTGAAAACTTAATAAAATGCACAGAAAAGTTCTCTTGGAGTTGTCTTTTATTTTAACTTTAGATTTTGTCGAGTCATATACACCTGAGACAAAAGGGGAGAACGAATTCGCAAGTCTTTCATTACCTCTTTGAAGACCTAAATAAAATACACGCACGTTTCAACTACTTATAAATAAAAGTGGTAAGATATTTTTTCCATAAATACTCAATTATACATTCTCAGAATTATAGTGAAACTAAGCAAAGATGGCGGTAATATAAAATGCCACTGATAATACACACACATATGTATATACATACACACACATATGTATATACATACACACACATATGTATATACATACACACATATGTATACACACACACACACCATGCCTGTCATGTATGTGTATGTGTTTGTATATGTACGCTTGTGAGTGTGTTGGTGAGTATGTGTGTGTTTGTGTATGGGTGTGAGTAAATGTCTGTATATGAGTATGTGTGTGTATGTGTGAATGACTGTCTTTGTGTATGCCTGTGTGTATATGTGTATTTGTGTGTATGTGTGTGTGTCTGTGACAGAGAGAATATGTGTACGTGTGTGTGAGAGAGAGAGAGGGGAGAGAGAGAGGAAAGAGAGAGGGAGAGAGAGTGAGAGAGAGGGAGAGAGAGAGGAAGAAAGAGGGAGAGAGAGAGAGAGAGAGAGAGAGAGAGAGAGAGAGATCCTCTGTTTTCATGTGGAAGAATGGAATTGAGACTGGGTGTTTTCCTAAGTTGTTCTCCGTTTTCTATTTTGAAGTGGTGTTTCATAAATGGGAGTTCATATATTGGCCAGCCTGGCAGGCCAGGGAGCTCCAGGATCCTCTGTCTTCTCTCCTCTTAAAGGACCTTGGGACTCTAGTGCAGCACTGCTGGTCTGGCTTATTTTCATGGTGTGGGGTATTTGAATTCTGGTTCCACTTTTTTTACAATAAGCACATTACCAACTGAATTTTCTTGGTCTTCCAAGTTATGTTAGATTAAGTTCTTAATTGATTCCTTCTTCCTTCACAGATATTGGGTTCATTCCTTTTCACATTCATTTTCCCATATATTATGACAAAATAAGAAATGCACACATTACTAATACATCCGCCACAAAGACACTATACCTCAGTGTGTGATGGTATAGCTCTATAGAAGCACCTGGGGAGCTGAATCTAAAAGATTGCTGGTTGAAGGCCAACCTGTACCATACATGCAGATCCTGCTTCAAAAACACCCAGACCTGCAGTTCTGTCATGCTCATTTTCCCAATGTTCTGTATCCAGAATATGTGTTGTCTTCAGTAATAAGATGCTACTTTCAAATTCTAGGATGCAACTGGAGTAATGACAATACCATGTATTGTTTAGGGGTGTCTCTTAGGTACCCTGACGTAAACTCAAAGGGAGGTTTCTTGTGCCTGGTTCTTAGATGAAGCATTAGCACTGTTATATGGTGTGAACACACACAAACATACACACAATACTATATCTATCTCTATCTCTATCTCTATCGCTATCGCTATCGCTATCTCTATCTCTATCTCTATCTATATCTATATCTATATTTATATCCATATGCCTGTATGTACACACACACACACACACACACACACATATATATATATATTAACATAAATATACTTCTCTATGGCTTTTTAAAAATATCCTTACTGTAAGGACCAGTCTTCATACTATAGGTAGATGCTATTCTAGCTGCCAAGGAAGAAAAGCCATCAATAGTCCTCCAAAGCTATAAACCCTAGAAGCCACCACTACCATGACTGGTCAGGAAGGTATTTTTACTGCTGTCATACTGGCATCTCTTTTAGTCATTTTTTTCTTATCAGTTAATGGAAGGCATATATTGTCATATGCATCTCTCTCTGGACTTCAAAGTAATCAGTGTGCATTATCAATGAAAAAAATCTATATATTAACATTTCACCTGTTTTCTTTTTTTTATTTGTAGGAAATGTTACATTGGGCAAAATGTTCAGGGATTGATTTCTAAAATAAAATCAATGGAGTGGTAGCATTCAACAAGTAGTGTTAGGGCGAGGCTAGAGTTCAGCAGTCGTTTTCTTGATTAGCATACACACACTCTGGGGTCAACCCTTAGCAATGTAAAAACTTAAAATTATTTAGAATTACATAATAATCACCACTCTTTTAAATATGCACAGGGAAAGAAGAAAACTAATTTTGGGACACAATAATAACACAGTGAATGCAGTTTTTTTTAAAAAAAAAAAACATTATTGCAGTTATTTGATCAATACTGGGTGTGAAGCCATCATTCAAGGTTCACAACAAAGAAACCATATAACCAAAGTGGGGAAATACACACACACACACACACACACACACACACACACACACGTATAATACATATATATGTGATATGTATAAGTATAAAATCACAGTGCATTTAATTCATATGTATAAATATAAAACTCACAGCACTTAATTCTTTTAAGATGAAATGTATTTTTAGTTACATGTGTATGCTTCTTTGTCTGCAGTGTGAATACAAGTATCTTGTAAGAACCAAAGAGGACATTGGATCTCCTAGAAATACAGTTGCAGGTGGTTCTAAGCTGCCTGACATGCATGCTCAAAGCTAAAATCAGGTCGCCTGAGCTGCAAGTATTCGTTACACCCTTAGCATATCTCCACTCATTACAGTTAAAAAATGTTTTACTATATTTAGTTTCTTATTAAAAATGTCTAACTATCCCACAATTCCTATTATATAGTTGAATACTTTTTTTTAAAAGGCTGTATAAACTTGTTCAGTGTTTCTCAGTACCCCAAAATACCTCATTGTTTTGTCCCCGATAAACATTTGGCATATACAAAGATAAAATCAGCAGATGTAAAAACAAAGTATCTTCCCATATTAGATTTATTTTATAAGTATTATGAATCAATAGAACTCGACATTTAGCTTCAACTAATTTCATTCTTGATTTGATTTATTCCTAGGAGTGGAAGAATTTATTTATTTTTTACTTTTAATGGCATACAGCCATGGAAAAGAAATCATATTTTCAAAATTCATCAAACTTTTTTAAACCAACAAAATTAAATATCAATATTTAAAATAAAATAATCCAAGTTTTCTAAGTCTTTGGTGGTGTGGATATAAGTGTTGTATTTCCATGTTCTTACGGATACATGTTTATCTGCAGGTAAACAAAAACATGTATGTAGACATTTGTGGAAAACTATGGCTTTCATCCTTGGGAAAGTCATACACCTCCTTAGAGATGGAATCTCTCATTGGACTTTGGGATTCCACTTACACCAAGCTTGCTGTCAGCAAGCAGGAATTGGTTCCTTGACATGTCTCCTAGGAGGTGGGACTGAAATCACAACGTAGTATCGCTGGCTTTTACATGGATGTTATAGAAAAAAACAAACATACAACAAACAAACAAACAAACAAACAAACAAAAAACTCAGGTCCTCAAGCTTCCTGACAGTTCCTCTACTGAGGCATTTCTTTCTCCCTCCTTATCTAAACATGAATTCATTCAGTTTACAAAGGCCCGCAATAAAGGTGGTTCACACTGTGCCATACATACACATAGAAAGCTGACCTGCGTTGAATTGAATAAGCAACTGTAATAGGTGTCATTACCATATGCACCTATGTTCTTACATTTCCTTCCTTCTTAGTGCTCCTTTCTGGAACTCATAGATGGAAATGTATTCTGCGTTCATTTTATTTGGTTCCGCTTGATGTATGTTGTTGCTTTGGTCTTAATTGCTTTTAGCTGTAGATTTTATTACTAAGCATGTGATCTAAACATAGGAATAATTAGGCCATCGTTCAAATGTGTCACTCTATTCTCTGTGAATCCAAAAGGGAGACCACATGAATAATAGCAATTATTCCATTTTAAATATTCTAACTTTGTATTAGAAGCTAAAATGGCCGGAACATAAATACTGTGATAACGAACCCTGAGAGAAACAAGGTGCTTTGTTTTTTTCTTTCTTTTCCTGCCTGTGCAAAGAAAATTAGGAAACCAGTCAATATTTGTTTTGTAGGAACATTTCCCTTCTGCTCAGATTTGTCTGAATGTTTACTTGGTTTGTGTCAGTCTCAAGAGAGGCAGCTTATTATTGCCTCTTGGACAGCAGTCTCTAAAAACCAAGGGCAGCTGTTTGTTCTTTCCATGAACCACTTTCAAAATGATTATTATTCAGCCCTAAAGTAATAAAATGATGTGGCTTATTGTTATGAAGTTATTGCAGCTATTTTCATACTTATGAAATAAATACCAATTTTTGTGTCATAGAGTGGAGTTTTTAAGGCAATGAATTGTTTTAATAGAAATGTTGACATTATATTTAGGCTTCATACAGGATGAACAGCAATTTGAAGCAATCACATGAAGTCTGCACTTGTTTACTTGTAGTAGGTAGACAGATAAACATAGACATTTGTTTGCTTGTTCTTTAAAGATTTGGTTATCCTTATTATAATTTAGTTCACAATAAATCATAATGTTGACAATTATAAAAGGGCATCTCACTCCTATAGCCAAATAGCGACCCTTTCTCACATCTTTCCATGTAGAATTCCATTAATCAAGTGATGTATAATATATATTAGATCTGGTAACATGTTGGGGAATGACCAAAGGCCTCACTGAAACCCATAAACTCTTGTTGGATAGTGGAATATTTATATGATTCAATTTGAACACTCGAATAGAATGGGTTATAGCTCACTATATCTGACATGACCAGCTCCCGTGTTGTAGTGGTTCATGCTCTGAACTCTGAATCCAGCAATCAGAGAGCGTATCTCAGTGGAATCTATGCCTTGACGAAGAGACCTGCTCAGTCATCCTCATTTCTGATATCTGTGAGTTAGAAGTCAGCCTGGTCTACAGAGTGAGTTCCAAGACAGTTTCCAAAGCTACCAAGAGAAGCCCTGTCTTGAAAAACCAAACAAACAAACGAATAAATAATTAATCCTGTCTATGCTGAAGTGGTAGACTTTCTATTGATGTTAGAAATATAAATAAGACCAGTATCTTCATTTTAGGCTTGCTGAAGGAGGAATTAGCATTTCTGATGCACACATTCTAAATGACAGAAATTATGATTATGTAAACCATGAAGAAAACATAACGAACTAAGGCTCAAGAAACTCGTTTTTCACTCCTAAGTTGCAGTCTTACATTATGAAGAGATAAAACAGCAAAAGCATGAATCGATTCTTGACCTTCCATTAGATCATGAGGTTAGAGTGTGATAAACTTCCTAACGAGTGGATATGACCTTCCACTGCGGTGAGACTCCGTATATGCTAAAATTTCCCTTCTCAAGGGGGAAACACTGTTAAGAAAAAGAATGAGTATTGTTTGTTTCTAATGTCCTGATTTTCAGAAAGCTAAAACTATATTTAGATCCAGGTGGAAGGTTTTTTTTGTTGTTGTTATTTCACTTACTATTTGAAAACAAAGTGACTAAGAGCTCCTATTTCTGGGAGCCAAACTGTAAATGAATTACCACCTTCCTGCTACCCAGCTAAAAATGGAACTTTACCTAGTTTTTTTTCTACAAGGAAATTGTGATGTATGTTTCTTTGTCTATGTAATTACAATTAATTAGCCCTTTAATGGTCTCGTTGAAATCTGAAATAGGGTGTATAAATAAAGACTTAAAGATGCACTTTAACAGTATTTAGATTAAAGAGACTCACAGTAGAAGGTAGACTGGAAAGGCAAACAATTGTGTTTCTTTGTTCCCAGGTAACATCATGAGAAAATGTATTTCCCAAACAAAATCTTAACTTTATTTCATATAAATAGTACTTACTTCAGTTATTTCACTACAGGTAATGATTTATTTAATCTTAAAAATGGAGTCTGAGGATGTAGTTCAGTTGTAGAGTGGTCTCTACCATGTGCAAGTCGCTGAGTGCAACCCTCTCCCCCAAACCTTAAAAACCAGTCTTGAACATAATGTGTTTGTTGTCTGTGACCCTAAGGTTGGGACCATATAGCTTTTTACTTCAAACTAGAAGGATGAAACACAAAGAAATATTTACTTTCCCTTACGAATAACGATTATATTCATACCTGACAAAATGATGCATAAAGATTAATGTCCTTGGCTAAGAATAAGAGCCAATACTTTCTTCTCTCCACCCACTCACTCCCTTCCAAGAAAACTGTCCAGATAAGACCCAATTGGAGAGAGTCCTTACAAACTGTGATAAAGATACTGATGCCTTCTGACAGGGGTGGAGGGTGGGGAAGGCTTCAATTATCTTTACGAGAGTTGTCAAAGGAAATCTGAACCAAGCTCTATTGACTATATGAGGAACACAAGTTTGTGGTGATATTTTGTTTGTACTTTAACAATTAAAGCTTGCCTGGAGATCAGAGTGCTGAGCTAGCCACACTAGTTAGCCACTGAGGCCAGGCGGTGGTGGCACACACCTTTAATCACAGCACTCAGGAGGCAGAGGCAGGTGGACCTCTGTAAATTCAAGGTAACCCTAGGCTACGAGAGATTGAATCAGTCTAAAACAGAAACAGAGACAAGGGGTGGTGACTCAAACCTTTAATATCAGCAATAAGGAGGTAGAGACAGGAAGTGATTTGGCTGGGCAGAAACGGGACCATAAGCCACGAAGAGAGAGGAACTCAGCATTCACCTGAGGTTTCTTAGAGATGGCATTTAGTCTGAGAACTTGTAGAGACAGGTAACCCCATTTGGTCTGTAGATATCATAGAGGCAAGAACTAGTGGCTGACTGCTTAGCTTCTCTTTTGGCCCTGACCCCGATCTCTGATTCCAGATTTTTACTATTAAGAACAGTTAGAATTCACGCTACACTAATTAACTTTTTTTTTTTCATTTTCTGTAGACAGCACAAGGGTGGAAGGGTGGCCCTGAGAGGAACAGGAAATGAGTGTGATCTGCTGCATTGTAGGAAATTCCCAAATAATCAATAAAAATATTATGTTCAAAAATTTTTTCTAAGCTCTGAATGTGAATACTTACTTGTGCTCTGAATTTTCAACACAATAGTTTATGTAGGAGCAGTATTAAGATATTCCAGCGGGGCCAGAGATAGGCCTCATCCAGAAAAAGCCCTTGTTTGCCTTTCAAACCTGACAACTTGAGCTTCATCCCAGGAACCTACATGAAGGTGGGACAGTACCAGATTCATAAAGCTGTCTTCTGATGTTCACATATGCTCATGACATAGGTGTGTCCTCCTCCTCCTCCTCCTCATCCTCCTCGTCCTCCTCCTCCTCCTCTCTCTCTCTCTGTCTCTCTGTCTCTCTTTCTCTCTCTCTCTCTCTCACATACATATATGTATATGATATATATATATATATCACTATTTAAAATAAGTGTAAAAGAATAAAAAATACTTCTTCTATTTCTTTTTAAAGCATATTTCTCCATGGATATTGGTAGTCTATTAGAAAGTAATATTAATTATGTAGATCTAAATAAAATTTGTTTTACTTCAAAATTTTCATATTTCTATAGTATTGCATTTTCTTTTTTTTTGGTATTGCATTTTCTACACGAAATATAGGCTTGCTACTGGGTTTGTTAACTGTACATTTTTAATAGGTGAGATTCAATAATTACTGACATCTTAAGATACCTCATTTCAATAATTTATCTATATTATGAATTAATTTTCATTTAATGAAACAGAATAGAATTTGCATTTTTGTCCAATACATATAGGACATTTTCTATGGTGAATATCTGCTGAAGTTACAAAACAAATTATATATGTTGAAAAAGTCTGACGATTTCCAGGTATTTTTTTCAGACCACCAATGAAACTAGACATTAATAGCAAAAGGAATATGGAAATATTCACGATTACAAAGAAATTGAGAAATCTTTTTAACATGAGGTTAACAATGCAACTAAAAAGGAATAAGTAAATATTTTCAGACAGAATGAATAAAACAATTTAATTGATACCTCAAAATTATTAATATTTATTAAAGCTTTAGGAAATAATATAAATAAAATAAAAAATGAGAATTTTATTTTCCTGAATTATACTGAGAAAAGAATAATAAATGTAGAGATAATTTTTAAAAAAATCTAATTGAGGGGCTGGAGAGATGGCTCAGAGGTTAATAGCACTGACTGCTCTTCCAGAGGTCCTGAGTTCAATTCCCAGCAACTACATGGTGGTTCATAGCTATCTGTAATGAGATCTGGTGCAATCTTCTGGCCAGCACGCATACAGATAGACAAAACACTGTATATATAATAAATAAATGAATAAATAAATAAATAAATCTTTAAAAAATTCTAATTGATCTTTCTAACTTTCTTCTCCTCAAATGTATAAGCATTATTTATGTATTAGCATTATTTATTACCCTTTTTATATAATCATAATCCAAACACTGACTCATTCTTCATTAACCCCAAATTTGTAGTGTTTCTTCTATTTCTTGAAATCATTTTTACAGGTTTGTGTGCTACATGAAACTTATATTGGAATTTTCCTTTTATTCAAGAATCATAAGACAGATAAAAAAATTACATAAAAAACTCAAGAAACTAGGATTCACCAAACTAATCAATCCAATTTAAAAAAAATGGGGTATAGATCCAAACAGAGTTATTAACAAATGAATCTCAAATGGCTGGAAAACACCTAAAGAAATGTTCAACATCCTTAGCCACCATGGAAATGCAAATTAAATCTACTTTGAGATTCCACATTACACTTGTCAGCATGACAAGATCAATGACATAAATTACAGCTCATGCTGGCAAGAATGGGGAGAAAGATGAACTCAGAAAGACAAAGATGGTATGTACCCATTTATGATAGTATTTCAGCATTAAGTAAAGGATAATCACACTACAATCCAGAGACCAGGAGAGGCTATATAGCATGGGTAGCTCTGGGGGACTATATGGATCTCATTCAGAAGGGGCAATAGAGTAGGTTTCATGGGTGGACTGGGGGAGAACTGGGATGGGAACAAGAGGAATCAGGTTGTGGAGAGAGAGCATGAGAGTGAGTACAGTACGAGACTAATAGAATTGGTGAGCATTTAGGAGGGTATATGGAACCCTATTGTAATGAAAATTCTGGAACCTCTAAAAAGGGCACAAGCTAGGAATCCTAGTAATGGAAGATATAGAACGTGAACTGGCCATCTTCTATAACTTGGCGAGGCATCCAGTAGCAGAAGTGGGACACCAATGTAACCACAAAACCTTCTACTCTATAGCCTGTCCTGTCTGGAAGATGTACCGGGACAATGGTGGATCAGTGTTTTGTGGAGTTGCCAACCAACGGTTGGTTCAACCAGAGACCCAAGCAATGAGAGACTTCCCATTTCCAACACTGCCTGGATGACCAGGATCCAGAAGTTGGAAGGGTCAAAGACCTAGGGTGGAAATGAACATGACTGACAAAAAAAAAAAAATCCATGAAATGTTTTCTAATGATATTCTACCATACTCAGTTGTTCAGTTGCCTAGCCCAATCAGCAGCTAATTAGAAAAGATACAGAGACCCAGAGCCAAACATTAGGCAGACCCAGAGGAACCCCATAGAAGAGGCAAAAATTGTAGGAGCCAGAGGGGTCATGGATATCAGAAGAACACTGTCCACTGAACAACAATGTGGGGCTCATAGGTCTGGCAGAGACTGAAACAGCCACCACAGAGCTTGTATGGGTCTACATAGGTCCTCTGCATAAATGCTGTTGTAGTTTAGATGGGGTTTTGTGGAACTCTTATCAATGAGAGTGGGGAGAACTCTGACTCTGTTGCCTGCTTGTGGGACCCTTTTCTTCCTATTGAGTTGCCTAATCCAATTTTGATATGAGGGTTTATGCCTAGTTTTATTGCATCTTGTCATGCCATATTCATTTGATATCACTGGCAGGCCTGCTCTTTCTTGAAGGGAAAGGGAGAAGCAGTGGTTTGGGGGAGAAGAGAGATGGTGGGGACTAGGAGGAGGCGAGGGAGGAGAGACTGTGTTCAGGATGTATTGTATGAGAGAAGAATAAGAAAAAAAAAGAAAACATATCAATATTTTTCCCTTCCATATTATGTATAATACCTGAATGCACATAGTAAGTTTAGCTCTGCAAGAAGGAAGCTAATATTTATAACTGAATTTGCTTTTCAAATATAAAGTCAACCTGTACATAATCTGCTAAATATACTAGTGTGTTTAGAAATTTGACTTTGTGTGTTTATTTATGTAATTCGTGGATTTTTATTTATTTGTGGTATTACGTGCTTTTTATTTTACTTTACCTATTCATGCACTTATAAATTCTTAAAATTTTTCATCTTCAATTACAGAAATGGAGTATGAAACCCTGAGATTTGTAAAATGGATCCAAAAGTGAACATGTATTTCACGTGGTTAAGGTTTATACCCAGAGATATGGGTAAGGTAGATGGGTAAGAAGGACCTTTCAAAAAGTCTTCCACATTTGAAGTGAAGTGTGAGAGTCTTAGTAATTGAACAGTGGAAAATTCAAGATATGTAAATGATTTGAAACCTTCCCTAGAGTCTGAGCAGCAAAATGTTAAATAAGTATCACAAAGCAAAATATCTCATTGAGCTGCTCTTTAAAAACTACAATTAGTTCTGTATATGTAAGTGCTTTGGAGTGGAGAAGGGAGACAAACATGTGTGAGACATAAAAATGCATCTTATATAAAAATATAGAAAATTCAGAATTTAGACATGTTTTCACAGAAAGTTACATTTTAGGATAGAAAGGACAGGGGAGAAATATGACCAATTATCTGTGGTCTCCAGATAGTATACATTTTTTCCTCTTAATTTTGCAGTTTTATTTTCTTTGTATTTTTTCCTGCAAAAAAATGTCTACAAGAACATTTTAAAATCTCACAGTAATACTACTAAATATTCTAATTTGAAACCCTTGTTTCTTAGTAGGCCTTAGAAGGTTTTCAGGTCACAATCTAATTTAAGAACTGGGACCAATAAGAAAATATCTCATTTACATATGGTGAATTATGCATGAAAAATCTGAAAAAGTTCCCTACAGTAATGCCCTAATTATGCTTTAATTCATCAATATGAAAATTCTGGTTTATCTGCACCACATGCTCACAACTGGGACAAAATTAAAGAAATTATACTATATAAATGAGAATAAAATTTTCATTTATATCCCTGTGCAAAATTCCATTTTGCTCCTTCTAGAAATGGTCGGGATTGGTCTTAATTGCAGAACAGAATACAATGACCAGTGCTAAGTTTATAAAAATAGAGAGACTATCACCTTATGTAGCACATTTAACACACTTAAAGACTGTCATCATGGACGCTAGAAATTCTCTCGAATGATATCACTGATCACTCTCATTCCACTGCCATTTAACCATGTATTTTTCTAACTTTGCACAAAATGGAGAACACTTAAAACCCAGGAAAATAAAGCAAATCTACCACCCCATCATGGAAATAATAAAATAAAAATACTTATATTTTGTGGGGCAGTACTGTGTTTTGCAAATATCCTACATTTAAAAATCCCTAGTGCATACCCACATCACTATTGTAACCTAGAAAACAAGGACCTCATACCTATATGCTCCTCTCTACTTCAAGCCAGTAGCTATCCCATTCTGCATGATAGGAAATTATCATTCAAATTCTGTAGGGATAGAGTGGAATTTATCCATAGGAAACTACACTATGAACTACATACCTTTTGTAATAATTTCACCCATGAATTCTTGCTTCAAAGAAGCTCTGCACTTTTAAAATATAAATTAGTGAGTTTAAGTCTCAATCTCTTTGTTTAATAAATAAAAGGGTCTTAAAAGTACATTCATCAAAAACGAGGTCATTAAAGGGAACTATACCTGTAATTCTAGGAATCAGGACAAATTACTCTGCCAACTAGAGAAGTGCTTTTTTTTTTTTGTCCTTATCTACATTTGCTTATGAAATGATAGTTTATATATATATATATATATATATATATATAAACTTATATATATGTGTGTGTATGTATGTATGAATGTATGTATATATGTATGTTTGTATATGGGTACCACCCCAGTCCACCTTATACTAGTGAAAATTCAGGGGAAAACAGCTATATGAATTTAGCTTTCTGGTCTAACAGCGTGAGTTTAAGGACCCCTGAATGTGACCTGCTCCCAGATGAAACTAATTTAATGCTCCATTGCACACAGAACAGTATGTATGAATCACAAACCCCGCAGATAAATTAGTGACAGGAACATCTGAATAGGTTTCTTTCTAAGTCTCTTATCTGCAGCCAGGCAAGCTTGTTTCCTACTTACTTCCAAAGATAAAACCACAGGGTAGGTTGCCTTGGCAGGTTCTCACAAAGGAAACAACTGCCATCATCTATTATACCAAGGAAAAAAATCCCCTTATTATTTTAGGTACCTGTGGCAGCGAACAGAGCAAAGTGAAAATGGTCTGCCAGCTGAACACTCATCTGTTGATTATCAGACCTTATGTCTTCGCTGACTTTCATGAGCTCTGTAATTCTTGCTCTTTTTCTTATTTTTGACAGCTCTGATATCCCCAAGTTGAAGCCATGGCCCAGTTCAAGAACAAAACAGCAGGTTATCGAAAAACAACTTATCAGAGGCCAAACAGGGAGGAGAGATGTCAGCCATCAGTAAACTGATGAAGACAGATCCGTGACACAGCAAGAAATAGGATCCTTCAAGAGTTCATCTTTAATTTATTCTGGTTAAAAAAAAAAATAACAGAGAAAACCTGAAATACTAAATGTACGTTCTAAGTATTTTTGGATAATCATCCTTAAAAAGCAAAATAATAGAAGATATTTAACTTTTAAAGCTCATTGAATTGAATAATCTGTAAAAGTAGAAAGTAAAGAATTAAAAGATGGTAATAGAAAGTGGAGAGAATACTCAACAGGAAAGCCTGTTATGCAAGAATGAAATCCTGACCTCAGATCTCAGCCTCTGAATCGCAGACTGAGGGTGGTCCTCAGAGTGCGTACAGCTTCATCATTGGGAAGCAGACTCAGGACCGTCTGGCTGGTTGTCCTCCCAGTTGAACAGTATAAGCCTGAGGTTCAAGAAGAGAGCCTGTCTCAAAGGATTAGTACAGAGAGCTATGAAGAAGGATACCACACATCCTCCTCTGGTGTATGCACACTGTTGAACCACGTATACACACACCCTGCAAAGAACTAAGTCATGCTTTCATCAGGGAAAGTGAAGACATTTTATTTTCTGCAAAGTTTAACATTTTATTAATGTCTCCAATTCCTTCAAGTTGAACACTCAAAAGACTAGGTCATGAATTCCTATTTCCTGAATTCATTATCATGCACAACTGCATTTCATTGAGAAGATATACCTCAATAATCGTTCGATGCCACTACATCAGTTTAAGGTGTTTACAGCTCAAAACGAAGGAGCTACACTCACTGTTTGGATTGTTTTAGAGGTGGCTCTTCTCATGCAAACCACATTTGTCCTTTCTGGGTGAGACTGTGCTAAAAATAAAAGGGAAGGTTAATTTTCTTTACCATAGACACTTAAACGCTAGCAAATAAACGGCACTAAAGAGGGCTAATTTCTAAATTTTGTACTTTTAAATGTAGCAAGGCTTATCTCTCTTACTCAACTGTCCTTGTAGAATTTCACAGTGATCTCATTACAGTAGGAAACCAAGTAGAGCCATTGTCATGTAATTAAAATCAGGTGTGAAATTAAGCTATATAACTATGCACCATGCCTTGGTTTGATATGTACACTGGGAAGTCATGGTGATGTTGGAATGAGAGAGCCAAAACAAAAAGCCATATAACTTAAACAATGTACAACATGGTAATTTTAGCTAAATTAAAGGTTCTGTATGTTAGGTAATTCATATATTCCTAAATATAATAAACTATAGCAAAAATACCTTCATAATATTATTACCATATTTAATGACATCCTGGGAGATATACATATTCCTACTGAATTCACCTTCTTTGAAATTACACAAGTTTAATTATATCAGATATATATATATATATCTGATATATATATATATATATATATATATATATATATATATTTGGTTTTTCGAGACAGGGTTTCTCTGCAGCTTTTTTAGAGCTTGTCCTGGAACTAGCTCTTGTAGACCAGGCTGGTCTCGAACTCACAGAGATCCGCCTGCCTCTGCCTCCCGATCAGATATATATTTTTATAGCCATAATCATGTAAGCAACATTAAACACCATTTAAAATATGCAAGAACTTCCATTTGAAGGTGATGAAAATTATTATTCCTGTTCTACTTTATGTTTATCTTGAAATATTTTATTTACAAGTACTTCAAAGACATCATTCATCTTTCAGAAGGGTGAGCAAACACGGAGCTAAAGTGTGAGATTATAGTGTTGTTCTATCTCTTAAGTGTCATATTATGGAAATGCTATTTCACTTCTTTATAGACTACAGAAAAGTTCAAATATAATTAGAATAATTAGTTTAAGTACTAAAGAAGCAAAATGTCATTTACATATTTTCCAATGACTTACTTAAATGCCATGAATACAGAGTCATACAATTGCCTCTTTATTACTATATGTACAATTTCATCTGCTATATTATTAAGTTTACCACTAAATTAGCAATTAAATCCTCACCAAGGCACACTTAGTATTTATTCCTACTTAATGAAATTTAGCTAGGTTTATTTCGGAACCTAAGATCCTGACCTCCATATTCTTAAATCACTTAAGAAAAATTGCAATTGTAAATTATTTATCCATCTTTTTGAAATGGAAATCTCTCTGTCTCCTGCCAGTTTTACAACCCAGAAATGTCTTTCTTTAGGAAACTTCAAAACCAACAAAGAATTATAATGTCTCTATGGCCAATTTTCTAGATGAATAAAATTAGTAAATATGGATGACTAGTGTCATTGTGTGCCTTAAAACTAAAATTCTCTCCCAGTTTGTACTAGTTAGACTGGGCTCTTAAACATCCTTCTGCCTTGTAATTCAGCCACTCAGCTCAATATCTTTATTTTTTGTAATTAAATTTGGTTATTTGAGAGCATATTTAACTCTTGTTCTAGTTTTATTTCTGCTACTGTTAAGAAAAAATATATCCAAAACCAGCATGAGTGAGGAAGTATTTTATTTGACATACAGGTTAAAGTCCATGACCACAGAAACCAAGCCTGGACCTGAAGCAGAGCCTATGTAGGAATTCTGCTTACTTGCTCACATACAGGTTAAAGTCCATGACCACAGAAACCAAGGCTTGGTCAGTTAACTTTCTTTCTTGTTTTTTTTTTTTTAAAAAGTTATTATATGTGGATTTTACATCATGCATTCAGATTCCACTTATCTCCCTGTCCCTTTGTATCTGCCCTCTGCCCTTGCAATCCCCCCACCCCTTAAAATCATACACCTCTTGACCACTTGCAGACTACATGCACAGGTATGGCACTTGCCCTCAGTAGACTAGGAAATCCAATATCAATCATTAATCAAGAAAATGCCCCATAGATTCACCTGTAAGACAATCTAATGGAGATACTTTCTCAACTGAGGATTTTCTTTTCCCAAGAAAAGATCGAAAGAGCTGTTTTAGAGGGATGAGGTAGGGGAGTGTGGGAACAGATGGGCACATAGCAATAGAGAGAGGGATAGCTCACTGAATAATATCCATTCATATATCTTTGGGTCAAAATGTCCACTGGAGAAAAAGTGTAATTTAATGATGAGAACCAATGGTGTCAGCACCAAGCTCTCACATGTCCAACCCTCTCTCCTTGTCTAGCAAGTTGGAGTTGTCTTTTAATTTGCTTAACTTCTTTTCACTTCATAAGTAGGATCATCAGCATCCTGCCACAAGAGCTTTTTATGATGATGAAACAGAAAATTGCACATAAAATATTTAGCACCTAGAGTCTGTGGGAGCCTTCTCAGCTTGGTTGATCACCTTCCTGGACCTGGGGGGAGTTGGGAGGACCTTGGTCTTAACATAGAGTAGGGAACCCTGATGGCTCCTTGGCCTGGAGAGGGATGGAGGGGGGCTATGGTTGGAGGGGAGGGGAGGGAAGGGGAAGAAGAAGGGGAGGAGATGGAAATTTTTAAATATAAAAAAATAAACCATATAAAAATTACAAAAAAAATTAGCACCTAGAATAACATGATTATAATGCCAAAGAATTCTCAGTGATATTTATAATAGATCATAGCCCACATGCCTAATTTGCAGGTTTTAGTTCAGATTTTGAAATAGATTATTGACATTGCCGCCTTGATTGCCTCCCAGAATCTGAAGGTACGGCTCTGTTGCTGAAGACAGAACAAACTTCAGACGCAAAGCTTGCTGGAAGGGGTATGGAACTGCCGTTGGCCTCTTCTCCTTGAGGCCTTGTTCTCATAGTATCTGAAGATGGTATACAAGTTACCAAGAGAGAAAGACAAACAGCATTCCTACCCAGATGGAAAGCCCATGAACCAAAAGGATGAGTCAAATGGCAAGATATCTCCAAGGTTGCAATAGTGGCACTTACAGTTTGGAAGTAAGCAACAGGAATCTAGCTGTACTTAAGTCCCACTCAATAGAAGGAATTTTATGCCTAGTACTGCTGCTAGCCTAACAATAAAACCATGATTTTTGTGGTTATGGATCTTAGAGGAGGACCTACTCCTACCATTTTTTTTCAACCAGTATAATTTCTGGCTGTAATATAAATACTTATATTTACTGATAAGTGTGTTTCCCACCCTTCCTCAAAGAAGCATCTCCTTCTAGAAGACTGATAAAATTACAGAATTCTACAATGGGTCAAAATGCAGCGAATTGACTGGATGCTAAATGCACACTAAATGATATGTCTATGACATACAACCTACATATAACGTACTGAAGGATACATCTACAACATAAAACCTATACCAAAGGCTCAGGAAACAGCATGGAAGGGGGCAAAAATAATGTAAACACTAGAGGATCAGGACATTTCCTATGAAATAGAGTTTTTCTTTACATGGCAGATGAGCTGTAGTCAGGATATGTCTAAAACAGAGTGTCCTAAATTAGACCTGCAGAATGACCACTCCAGTGTCTAGGCTCTCATGACAATGTAGATCTCCCAAGGCCCCACCACTAGATAATGAGCTGTGAGCCATTAGTAGATGCATGATATGAGAAGGAGATTCCGTCTACTTCAGGAAAACTTCCTTGATACGTTATCCAAACCCAAGTTGTCAGTCGAAGCACACACATGGAGGGAAAATCAAACTGGACTCAGCCGACTGTTTTTATATATACACTTGTGTGTGCATGTGCATGTGTGCATGTGTGTGTGTGTGTGTGTGTGTGTGTAAAACAATAATAAAGAAGTAGTTGTGAATTTTAGAAATTGGTGAACATAGGAAGAGTTGGAGAGGAAAGGAGTGCGGGAATGATATAAGTATAGCATTCACATACTAAAATAATTTCAAAATAAAAATAAGTAAAATGAGAACTTGTAGATTTTTAAACTAGTATTATTATGTTTATAATGTATATATGTACACACACACACACACACACACACACACACACACACACACATATATATATATATATATATATATATATATATATATATATATATATATATATTACTATTGTGATGTTTGTCAAAAATATTTAGATATGATGTTAATGTTGTAATCCAGGCATATGAGTGATCCAAGTTACATGAGTGATATGCTATAAGTAGCAGAAGCTAAAATTTGCTAAATAGTCAATGTTAAAGTCTGACAGACTTTACTGGCATTTTAACAGTTTTCTGAGAATCATTCTAAAGAGCATAGCTTTTTACTCAGAGTAGAAGTGTCTGGATGTAGATGATAAAATTTGTTGTAGAGGGTTTTGTGAAAACCAAATAATTTATGTAATATTAAAGTTTTTCTTAATTATGAAATCAGCTGAATTAATGTAATTTTAAAATGTAATTTAGTAATGAAGAGTAATAGTGTAATAGTTAATATGTGAGTATACTTGTGTGACACAGATTTAAGTAATTTTTATTTTATGTCCTTTTGTCTTGGAAACAGCTCTGTTGTGTAGCTATTGTACTCACATTATGGATGAGAAGATGGAGCACATGAAGGGTCAAACAATTTGTTTAAGGGACAGAGAAGAACATGGATTTAAAACCTGCCTTGCTTCTTATTTTATGCTTTGAACTCCTATATGAAAAGTAACACAATAGGGGGCTGGAGAGATGGCTCAGAGGTTAAGAGCATTGCCAGCTCTTCCAAAGGTTTTGAGGTCAATTCCCAGCAACCACATGGTGGCTCACAACCATCTGTAATGGAGTCTGGTGCCCTCTGGCCTGCAGGCATACATACAGACTGAGTAATGTATACATAATAAATAAATAAATATTTTTAAAAAAGAAAAAGTAACACAATAAAGTAATATTCACTGAGAACTCAGAGAGATACTAAAATCTGAAGAGACTGTAAAGACTCTTATAGGCAGTGGAAGACATTTTTCAGAAGTACAAAGAAAATCAAATAAGCACTTTCAATAAACGACGTTTCAGATTTATTTTACAATGAAATATTGGTATCGTTGGAAACCAAACTGTATGTGTGTATGTGTATGCCTATGCCTATGTCTGTGTGTGTGCCTGTTTGTGTGTGTGTGTCCCTCTGTGTATATACACACATGATGGGACAGAGACCACCTTTACGTGTTGTTTTCTTCAGGCACCCTTCCCTTTTGTTTTTGAAACACTCACTAGCCTGGGGGTCACCTATTTGTTATATCAATTGGTCAATATTCACCCGAGATCCTCCTGCCTCTTCCTCCCCAGTGCAAAATTTTGTGGTTTTCACATGGGTTCTGGGTTTCTAGCAGATTTTCATGCTTGCTTGGAAAGCAATATATATCCTAATTTTATTGCCCTAGCTTCTATTTACATCATTAATGCAGTACTTGCAGTAGATTCTGTAATATCCAGGCCAAGGACACTTTCTGCCTCTTTCAATTAGCAACTTAATCTATATGCTGATACAAAACACTCGAGCCTGGGCAATTTACGAGTTCAGATTTACTTCTTATGAATTCTGGAGAAGCACTAGCCATTTCCGTTGTCTAGTAAGAATCACTCGCTGCTTCGCAGCTGTCTCATTTGGGTGGAGTAGAGAAACTCTGTCTTCACATAGTGAAAGATGAAAGAGCTGGAGACTCTCAGCACTGCTTGAAGCCTATAGTATAAGGGTTTATTTTACAAGCGAGCAATCCACGTGTTCTAATTGCCTGGAGAGGCTCTCTCTTTAAATAGCTCTATTTGGGAAATATTTGAATATTGAAAGGAACACATTCAAATTCGAGCAACAGGAACCTGGTTATCTCTTTCTATAGAGTATCAAAGATAACATGCCACATGATTATTAATAACTTCATTCCAAATACTGTTTTCCACAACAACAAAGGCACTGTCTATTTTTTAATCTTCTCCTATTTGGTATCCCATCCACAATAAACATTTGATGAGTAAATGGTATATGAATTGACAATAGGCCCTGCATTCAAACTGTGCATAAGATAATGCCAATAAAATATTGATTAAAATTACCAAAGAAAGATATTTGTAGATAAAATTATTTATGTATAATGTGTCTTCATAACCACATTTGTTAAGTTAGAGGCATAATGCAAAAAGCAACAGTAATAATTAGTATATTAAATAACAAAATTATATCAAGATAGGAAGTCCAAAGTCCAAAGATGATTTGGTGTTTGAGGGTTATCTCTTCTTTTCTTGTTGCTTAGGCATTCTGAGATCATGATTTTCAAGGTTTTTGACATATTGCTAGGCAAATCATACATGACCTAAAAAATCTTGGAGAGATAAAGGTCTATACATTCAGAGACACTTAAAAAGCAAGAAAGCAAGAAAATAAATGGAATCCCAGTTCTTCCAATACTGACCACTAGCATCCAGTTCAATCTTATTGGTGATATCTTTGAAGGTGAATCTGTGAGACATAGAGACTTTGGGAAGTCCACTTACCATATCAAACAACATATTAATGTGTTAGTGATATGTGACAGAAATAAAAAAAAAATGTTTTTTACTTCTATGTGAAAAATATCCCTTCTTAATTCTTACCCTATAAAATAAATGTTTCTCCTTTTCAAATAAGATTTTATTTTAGGTAGGTTTTGGAATCATAATTTGTATTACACACTTTCTTCAAAGTTAAACATGGGAAGCTGAATGGTATATAAAATTTCAAGAAGTTGCTTGAAAAAAATAAAAAATGAAAATGCACACACATATAAAAATTCTTTATGAGGGGATTTCAAATTACAGTTGAATTTGGAGCATGAGACATCAAGTTCAGGCTATTATATCTCCATCAACAGACTGGTTAGACACTGATATTTCAGCTTTCTTCCTTGACCATCCATCCTTTTTCAAATTTTAGAAAGCTGCCTTCTGTCAAACTTTGATGTTAAAATCTACTGGAGATACTAAGGACACCCCCCCTCTCTCTCTCCCTTCCTTCCTCCCTCCTTCTTTCCCTCCCTCTCTTTCACCACCTCTTTCCTTTGGGCTCTAAATGGTTTGTTTACATCTGAATACTTTCTGATGACTGAATGCCTGCTGTTTTGTTAGGCTTTCCACAGCAAACAATGCACTCACATGAGGATAACCTATATCTGAGCATCTGAATCATCTCTTCCTCTACCTCTTTAGTCTTCCTAATAGTAGTTTTTAAATGCAAACATAATAATCTGCCACAATAAGGATAGCAGATTCTCAATTTTAACATTAATCCATCTTGAAGTATAGCACTATATTTGAATTTCAACAGGAATTTCTCCAGGAAAGTCAACTAGTTCAAGCTGAAAAGTAGCAAAAGAAACATGTAGGAAGGGTTTGGATACCCTTTAAAAACTTGAAAGAAAATGTGACATCCAAAAGAATGAGGTGTGAACAATAGTTTGAAATGAAATCATTTTTATAGTTGTGCTTAGTTTTCACCTGCCCCCAGGGACTCTTTTGTCAGAGGGAAGTGTTGTTTGAATTAAGTAAGGCCCTGGAGAAGAGAGTACTTTACTGTGCGACAGCTCTGCTAATCCACAAAATGAAAGTGTTCCTAAGGCAAAAAGAAAAACGAGCTGGCTCCTAACAATCACCCTTGTAAATATTTTAGCCAAGCAAACCTTGCTGAATAATACAGTTACATATTATGTTCCCTTTCTCAATAGTTTATTTTGAATGTACCACGGAGATGAACTGGTTATATATTGTTGTACCTTGTCCTAGCAACCATACAAATGTGATTTGAAAATAAATACTTAATTTTAAGGAAAACGGTGCTGTTTAAATATGAAACAGCCATGTAATTCTTCCTGTCTCTTTTTCTGTCCCTCTCCATCTCCTTCTTTCTCTATCTCTCAGCAATTATAGTAAATAAGACACTCTCAGAGGAGGCCGCTGCTAATTGGAATGATTATTTGGTATATTGACCCCTAACACTGGAAGCTAACTTTGATTTATCTTGTGACTATTTATGTGCATATGTATATTGAGTCATATATATCTATTAAAATCTCCACAAGAGCATCCCACTGAATCGCTGAAGAAATACTCTCTTATGTATGCATGATAGCATGGTATTTTCATTCTAAAAGTTTAAGGTGAAATTATTTCAGATATACAAATTTCACTTACATGTGCCATCTTTATAATAATAAAATAAATTTTTATTTTAAGTATTAAAATACCATACACAGAGTTTTGCCTGATCTTAAATTTTGTTTTTTGAGACAAGGTTTCTCTATAGCTTTGGTACATGTTCTGGAACTAGCTCTTATAGACCAGGCTGCCTCAAACTCACAAAGATCACCCTGCCACTGCCTCCCAAGTGCTAGAATAAAAGGTGTGCACCACCGCTGACTGGCAACCTTAAATTTCTTAAGGGATTTGAAAGTTACACATAAGTTATTTGATTTCTAATGGTTTATTATTACTTCATATATCATATTTCCTAGGGTTTTTTTTGTAACTTTTCTAAGCCGATCTCAAATTCTATTCACTAAATATACACATTTTTTTTCATTCTGAGAACATTTAGTAGATGCTGGGATATGAAAAATATGCTACTTGTTACTTATCATTCAAAGGTAGACTATCGTTCTGTGCATTTCTTCTTCTGAAATTGATAACCAACAATTTGCTCATAAGTAACCTCTTAGGATACAACATTAATAGAGAATCATAAATTAATGAAATTGTCACTTTGAACAGTTGTTTCTCTCATTCTTTCATTACACATGAAATATTGTAAAAATACTCTTAAGTCAATATTACTTATAATATTTCTTGTGCTTGAACAACGAATAAAGGATTTATTTAAAAATTAGGGACTACAGGAAGTGCATTGATGCTTTTTCTGTCTGTGCTTAGTAAGTTGATTCAGGATCTATGCACCTTTGGCAGAAGGCTCACCTGACTCAGCTCCAAGAGACTGCCACCTCCTTGTGTCCCTAGCTGCAGACAGATATCTCTGTCACTATCTATTTTATCTATGTCTCTATCTACCCATCTCTCTTTCTCTCTCTCTCTCTCTCTCTCTCTCTCTCTCTCTCTCTCTCTCTCTCTCTCTCTCTTTCAGCTATCTATCTATTTATCTATCTATCATCATCTATCTATCATCTATCTATCTAACATAGGTATAGATATAGTTACTGAATAGATATAGGCAGATATACGGTTGAGAGATCCTGCAATCTTAGGTCAGCTCTCTGAGAAAATATTTCCAACAGGAAATAAAATTTATCCTGAGTCTTGTAGGATTAATGAGACTCCACTAGGTGCTCACTCCTCTGGGTCTCGAGTTAATTATTCCTAGGAGTAAGAAATCCAAAATACACTAATTAGTCCTCCCTCCCTCTTGCTTTCCTGCCCTCTATCCTAACGTCTTATCTGTGTTTACCAAGACTTGCTTTAATCTCTGTGTGTGGAGAAGCAAAGGCTTTAGCTTAGACCAATCCCTCACATACCGCCTTCCATTCTCATCCTGCTGTCTCTAGGGTCTTACCATCTCTCACTTAGGCTTTTATAATTACCTCATCCCAGGACAATCGATCTTCCATACTGGTGCTTGAAGGCTCTTTTTAAAAGACAAATCTGCTCATATTAGTCCCTTGCTTAAATAAAAACAAAAAAATAAAAATAAAACAACAAAGGCAATTAGTAATCTTCCATTGCCTTCAGGGAGAATTCTAAGATATCATGTCTGACATAGCACACTGCTCGCCAGCTGACTCTCACCCACATTTACTTTGTTCTCTTTCTGCTTTTTCCATCCTCCTTAAAGTATTATTATTATTATTATTATTATTATTATTATTATTATTATTATTATTTAATGTGTCCTTGTTTGCAAAGCCTCTGTTTACCCCATAGGCAGAAGTAGTTGAGTCCTCAGATTTACAGTCATTTTTATTTTCACTGAATGAAATCACTTAGGCACGGTGAGTGCAAATACTTAAATCAAGACACTGTGTTTTATTTATCTTTATTTTTCAATATTTGCAACAATGCCTGGCTCATTGCTTACAATGCTGAAAATGCATTTTAAAATGAAATAGAAAATAAATTAACTGATGATTGTAAACAGACCCAGGAGGGGAGTATTAGCAAATCATAAAATAGTCATTGGAAATCAGAATTTTTAACAGCACATCTATATTAAATATCCAATGTTTGCCTTTGGGTCCTTTAACATTAATTAAGATATTTTTCAAGTCCATTAGAAGATTTTAGTACACATAGTTATCAAAATATACTGTTTAGAAATAAAATTTTATGTATAGTAACCTTAATATCAAACGCATACAAAGTGTCAATAAGGTTTACATCAGAGTGAGGCTTGTTTACATAGTTACCCTTTGCTCTTTTGAATTCTGAATATATTAGTTCATGTGTTTTATTTTTTTCAATAAGACATTAAAAACTCCAGGGGACATTTTAGTATTGCATTTATTCATGCCTAGGGTATGTTATGAGCTTCAAATGCAAAGGCTAAGTGCTTTAACTGCCCACATCATATATTAGTGGATCAATAAAACATACCCTAGAGTA
This sequence comes from Arvicola amphibius, assembly GCF_903992535.2. NCBI lineage: Eukaryota > Metazoa > Chordata > Mammalia > Rodentia > Cricetidae > Arvicola > Arvicola amphibius. The sequence goes on along the minus strand of NC_052063.2, from coordinate 16,651,051 downwards.
TCTTCATCTTACAACATGGCTCCTACTTTTTATTAAAAGGGAAAAAGTGATTAATCTAAAAAAGTTAATATTTCAGAATCATCTCAGTCTTCTCTTTCTTATTTCATGCAGGGTATCTAGGAAAACAGTGGCCCTTTCTTGTAGGAGATGTGCACAGGAATGATGAATTACACTGTTCATTAACTTCAATTATTTGTATTTTTAAAAGCTTCTACAGAAAGATATTCCAAGGACATACAAGGGTTTAAATATTTAGAATGGATCATTTTTATTCCATTGTAATCCAAAACAGAGAAATTAGACATTGGGGGGAATACCTTCTATTAAGTTTATCTTACAACCTGTTCTTTGCCATAAATGCCATAAACTTTTCATTCCATTTCATTTTTATGCATCTGCTACACTTTTTTTAGTATTGCTTCTCCCTTCATATTGTGTTTAGTAATCATTTTTTTCCCACCAAACTTGGTACACTCAACATATTGACTGACACATGGTAGATGCCCAATAATATATAGCTTAAATGGTTAACAGTTCAATAGTTAGACCAGTAAACAGCTGTTTTGGAAACTTTTAAGGTTTCGATAAGCCTTATATACAACTGTAAAGAAGTTATATATAATATTTACAAGCATTTATGAATAAATAATAATAACCACAAAAGAAAATAATTATTTAGTAAATTTTAATGTTGGCCTTTTTTCAGATAATATTTTATTTAGTGTTCACGGGAACACAAAAAAACTAACCATGTTGCCCTCACAGATGATAAATCTGAGATGATAAAAGATGTTGCCTACAGTATTCAGGCTCATAATGGTGTATTGTGATACAAGGGAATCGCCTTTAGAATCTGCCTGATCACAACCACTGTTTTATTTATACTGTGAAATCACAAGTTATGGATCACAAAGTTGATAGTTTTCATCATGCACAAATCAGTTTGGGATTGTCTCTGTAGAAAGCATCCATCAAGGCTGTGTAACTCTATTGACCTTAATCCTGAGAGGAATCAGGTTAAAACTACATCAGCCTTGTAATACAATGTTAATTAAGAAGTTTTATTTTTTCATTTTGATCTATAAAATAATTTTACAAAACTAAGCAAATAAAATTATTATATAGAAATAAATGTTTACTACTCATTATTTTGCTAATTACGATTGTAACACACTTTGAATAGATAATTTGTTGCTTTATATTTATGAATTTTTAAAATTGACTACAGATTAATTTTTATTTACATTTTTACCTTAGCATTATGATAGATACAGCTTTAAAATATATTTGGTAAATCTTTCAGAATGTTATAATGTGTTTTGACTATATTTATCTGAAACCTCCATCTTTTCCTTCTGTTCCATTTCAATCCCCATCAGCTTTGTGTATAAATGTTTCCTAAACCCATTAATACCCCCTAGTGCTGCCTGTATACTCTGATGTTATACATGCTACTGGAACATGCTAGACTTATAGGGGCTACATCCTTAAATAACGCTTCTTATTCTGGAACCTATCAATACTACAATAGCTCCTCAGTTAGCGGCGTGATTTATTTTATTTTATTTTGCTTGTGTTCGCCAATTTTGGTGCTGAATTTTTGGCTGGCTTGAGCTGGTGGTCTTTTGCATGTTGTCACAGTTCCTGTGTGGTCATATATACAACCACCATATTATTTCTGGAAAGCATTCATTTTCTTCAGTCACCCACTACCTATGACACTAAATCTTCACCAGGAATCCCTGAACACTAGGAAGGTTCTGTTATACGGATGTCCCATTAAGAACTGAGCACTCTATAGTCCCTTAGTTTCTGCATCCTTGACACACTCATCATCTACTGCAAAACATTGCTTCTTTATGAGGTTTGAGAGCTATGCTAACATATGGGTAATGATGACGATGACAAGTCATTAGGAGTTGGTTGAAATCTATGTCCTTTTAGCAAAATAATGGATCCACAGATATCTGCATCCACAGATATGTTTCTTCTTGAACTGTGCCTTCAAGCAGTGTGTAGGATACCTATAGGTTTTGAGGAAAAGTTTTTTTGTTAATCATGCATCTTTTGAAGGCCTATTACTAATGCCATAGGGAAAAACAAGAACAACAACAACAAAAAAAACAGGATAGCAAAAATAATCCTGTACAATAAAGGAACAACTGGAGGTATCACGATCCATGACTTCAAGCTCTAATATAGAGTTATAGTAATAAAACTCCATAGAACTGGCATAAAAATGCACAGGTGTGTCAAGGGAATCAAATAGATGATCCTGACATAAATCCCACACACTTTTATGCAGCTGGGTTTTTACAAAAAAAGACAAATTTATACAATGAAGAAAGAAAGCATCTTCCACAATGGTGCTGGTATAATTGATATTGACATGTAGAAGAAAACAAATAGATACATGTCTATCACCCTGCACAAAACACAAGCCCAAGTGGATCAAAGAACTCAACAGAAATACAGTTACACTGAACCTAATAGAAGAGAAATTGGGAGGTTGCTTTGAACTCATTAGCACAGGAGACTAACTTCCTGAATATAAAATCTACGTCACAGACCCTGAGATCAACAATCAATAAATGAGATCTCTTGAAGCTGAAAAACTTCTGTAAGGCAAAGGACACTGTCAACAAGAAAAAAAATGGCAGCCTATAGAATGGGAAAATATCTTCACCAACCCTACATTTGACAGAGGGCTGATCTCAATGTTTTTTAAAGAACTCAAAAAACTACACATCAAAATACCAGATAATCCAGTTAAAAATGGGATATTGATCTAAACAGAGAATTTTCAGCAGAAGAATATCAAATGGCTGAGATACACTGGAAGAATTGTTAAACATCTTTAGTCATTAGGGAAATGCAAATCAAAATGACTCTGAGATAGCATCATACAGCTATCAGAATGGCTAAATTCAAAAACATTGATGAAAACTTATGCTGGAAAGCATGTGGAGTAAGGGGAACACTCCTCCATTGATGGAAGTGTATAAACTTGAACAGCCACTTTGAAAATCATTATGGCTGTTTTTCAGAAAATTTGGAATCAATATTGAAACTTCAAGACCCAGCTAAACCAATTTTGGGCCATATACCTAAAAGATGCTTAATCATACCACAAAGGACACTTGCTCAACTGTGTTCACATAATAGCCAGAACCTGGAAACAACCTAGATGCTCCTCAACTGTATAATGGTACACTTACACAATGGAGTATTACTCAGCTCTAAAAAACAATGACCTCATGAAATTTGAAGGCAAATAGATGCAACTAGAAAAAAAATATTCTGAGTGAGGTAATCTTGACCCAGAAAGACAAACATGGTTTGTACACATTCATAAGTGGATATTAGGAGTAAAGTATAGGCTAGACAATTTACATCCACATCCCCAAGAGTCGAAAAACAAAGAGGGCTCAAAGAAAGATGTATCCATTTCTATGGAAAGAGGAAATATCAGAGAAGAAGAACATCAGTTTTTATAGCTTCGTAATTAGCCCTACATAGTCTCTATTATTCACAGCTAAGCCCAGTTCTTCTGCTGCTTTCTGCCTATTTCTTTTCTGCTCTCCCTTTGCCATACTCCTCTTTCTCTCCTCTCTGTCATTCCTCCTTTCACAGCCAAACTCTGGACAATTATAGGTTGTTTTAGAGAGCCGTATTCAAACTCAAAACATAAGTCACTAGTTTCTCTCAGGCTAGGAATGTCACAATTTCCCATGCTCATAGTTCTGTGTTGGTGAGGGTTCCCAGGCAGAACATGACATTGGAAATCAAGATTTTAACAATAACAAATAGTTAGCTGGTCCTTGAGTGGTGAGGACTACGTGCAGAATAAACTAGCTTCAAACTCTGACTTTGAATCAGTGAATAACACCTGGGGAAATAACCTTGTATATGTGTCTCTAGGAGAAATCAGCCTGCTTTGAATCTGCTGACATTTTGGCTAAATGTGTAAAAGGCTGTCTTTGTAGCTGAGAATTCTCCTAAGTCAGTTTGAGTTATGAAAAATATCCTAGTTTATTTCTGTTCATTAATGTTATATAACTTAAGCAGAATTATGCTCCAGATCATCCACAGCTCCATGTGTGCCCAATAGATGGAATATACATGAGATAACACACAAGCAGTGGGAATACACATAAAGCTATTATTAGGGAAGAAATGTAGTTCTTAGTGAAGAAATGAAGTGACTCATGAGAGAGATTAGAGACAGGAGCAACTGGTTTCCAGAGCCAGTGACCCCATTGCTTTTCCAGGTAGGGCTGCCCACCAGGGAATCATGTTTCTGATGGGTAGGCTTATTAAAACACCGATTGTCACTTGCTATACACTCCCATGGCAGTGCTCTACAATGGGGGCCAGGGTAGGAGTGATTTTGAGTTGGTTCAGATCACCTTGAACATAGGCAATGGTAAACAGAAAGGAAATTTTGAATGGATACAGTGCCAGTAGATATCAGGTTGACTATTTATAAGTTTGTCTTTATAGCCCATTTTTTTTCTTTAAAAGTCTTTGCACACATGCGTGTTGATTTATTTACTTTGTCTCTGTGTGCATGTGTGTATGTTTGAGCACATACCAGGTTGTGCACATAGCCAAATTTGAGTGTAGAGATCAGCAGACATCTGGAAGGAGTAAGTTTTCACAACTCATGACATTAGGCTATGCTTGGATTGCTCTTTACTCTCTAAATCACCTTCACCAGTCATGACCCCTCCTTTTTTCTCTCCTAAGGGTTAACAGGGTGACTATTTCCTAAGGTTTCAAATATTCCCCATAAGGAAGAGGAAACTGAATGTATGGACAGAGCTAACTAGTGATTTTCGTCAAACTAGAGTACTTCTTACTGGACAAGTTAACAGCTGAGAATATGTGTGTTTATGTTATTAGAATTTCAATGTTGAAAATTTTAATTATATAAGATGAGATACATTTTATGCAGTAAGCATATATAAACATATATAAACATTGAATTGCTAGGAAATGATTAGATTTATGCAATATCCAGTGCTTCAATGTGAAAATAAGTGCCAATCTGTGGAAAATGTTGAAAGCAATGAAGATCTTCATATTAAGCCCTCTTTGAAATCTCTGTGTAAAGAATAAACATTAGGTCTCATTTTGGAAGATTACAATATGATATGAGACAATCAAGCTATATGTCCACATTACATTGCTCTTTTCTCTCTAACTATGCAAATGAATAGTTACACTTCAAGGAAACCATGAAATATTTTTGTGTATAGCCATATAATTTTGGGGTTAGAGTATAAAGATGCCCCCGTGAATTGTCATATTCCCCTGCATCTACAATACTGATCAAAGTATCATAAAGAAAATACTTGTAGAATGAATAAGAATGAGTAAAGTTGGCTTCATTGTGTGTGATCAATACAAGAAAAGTATGTCACAAGACAACTGACAACCATTCATATTATTATGTGAGCATCACCATTATCTACTTAAAGAATTTCTTCCGATTTCTTGTTTTAAGCCTCATATCCATTAAGCAATAATTCCCTTTATTCATTCATGATGAACCCTGCACACCCATCATTCCTCCTTCCCTCCCCTCTCTCCCTCCCTTCCAGTCCTCTTCTTGCTCCCCTCTGCATTGCTTTTGTCCTCTCTTCTGCTCTTGAACCAGGATAACATTTGTAGCCTCACATGAACATATGATCCTTTGACTTTGCCTCCCACTCTGCCACTCCGTTTTCTGTCTCTATGAATTTAACTGCTTTATTTACTTCATGTAAGCGTTTCCAATGGTTAAAAGTATATTTCACACTGCACATGGTGTGCAAAATTCAGCCAGGTTGGAGAATTTTCTTTTTTTTTTTCTTTCTGAATGTTGTACTTTGTTTTTTTTTTTTTTTCATGGTTTATTTTTTTATATTTAAAAATTTCCATCTCTTCCCCTCCTCCTCCCCCTTTCCTCCCCTCCCCTCCCTCCCTCTCCAGGCCAAGGAGCCATCAGGGTTCCGTACTCTAAGTCAGGACCGTGAGGGAACCTCCACCTGGCGATAGATGAAGAAAATGACTGAGCCCCACATTGAAGCACTGGACTGAGCTCCCAAGGTCCTGATGAGGAGCAGAAGGATCGAGAACATGAGAAAGAAAGTCAGGACCGTGAGGGGTGCGTTCACTCATGGAGACGGTGGGACAGAACTAATGGGAGATCACCAACTCCAGTTGGAATGGGACTGATGGATCATGCGACCAAACCCGTCTCTCTGAATGTGGCCAACAGCGGGGGCTGACTGAGAAGCAAAGGACAATGGCGCTGGGCTCTGTGGGAGCCTTCTCAGCTTGGTCGATCACCTTCCTGGACCTGGGGGGAGTTGGGAGGACCTTGATCTTAACATAGAGTAGAGAATTTTCATAAGTTTTCATTTTACCATTTACTAATATTCCCTTAATGATATCATAATTTGCATATACTCATTTGCTTTAGTTATTTAATTGCTTCTAATTATTTGAAATAATTGCAAGGAATGCTGATTTGAACATGGATCATAGGTGTGAAAATAACTCTTTGAAAGCAACATTTTAATTTTTTTTTCACTTTTGGATAGCCTTTACAGATGAGTAATGCTATTCATTGCATTTATGCCTTGGAAGTTTGCATAGCACCTTCTGATAAATGAGAGCTAATTATCAGTTAGGCTGCTTCTAGGTCAATTCCAGCTGGATCCCTTCAAGTCTATATCCTGGTGTCTGTCCTTACCTACAGTTTCTGGGAGGCAACCAAAGGCAATGACAATATCCTTTATTATTTCGAGAATTTCATGGAGTGCTCTGTCCAATATCTCGAGACATTTTTCATGTATGACATTGGGGTTTCTTTTACATAAGCTCTGGGTCTTTAGGGAATTATTGTCACCCTAATATAACTTCAGTGTCTCTCTTTCCTCTCTCACCCCCCGTGTGTGTGTGTCTGTGTGTGTATGCATGTGTGCATAACACACAAATTTTCCAAATATATTCATATTTATAATATAGGTATTTTAAGTAAGCATAATACAACATGTTCTTCTATACCCTTTCAATCGTCTTTGGTGTTATTTTTCCTTCCTTCCTCTTCTTCTTTATTCCCCTCCCTGTCTCTTCCCAGTTAAACTCTCACAGGATTTCCTCCTTCCTAGCATCTGTATCCTATTATCCCTCTTTCATTAGCTCATTCTCCCCTCCCACATCATAGGTTCTTTCTACTGCAAATTGCATACTTGCAGTTCACTCCCAAAAGTATAAAGTTATTAGCTTCATATAATTTTGATCAATTTTCCTGTATATAAACTGCAATAATCATTCCTAATTTTATACAAATCAGCTTAAATACATACATAATGTTATGATTAGTACACATTTTATGTCAACTTATCAGGCACTGTAAAAAAATTCTTCCTCTTCTCTAAACTCCTTCAGATACAAATTAACAATAGTTGCCTGAATGAATTAATTTCTGTCTTGAATATCCAAGTGATCTTCAGTCCACAGCAATGACATAATATAGCCTTCTCATTAACTAGTCTTTGTCTTTTGAGATAATGAATTTATGCTTCTGAGCCTAATGGTCTTTGAAGCCTCTTTCTTTCTTAATAGTTCTTTCTAAACATAGTTATTTAGATAGGTCCCAGTGTGTGCACTTCACATATATGTGATATGTGTGCTAATTGTACCTATCTAAGATTAAAAGCAAAATATAAATAAAAATATCATGTCGATATTCCTCTACAAGAGACTATGAGGAAACTTAAACTGTGATTGTTTATATTTTTTGTGCTAGTATATATAAACAATTCCATGATCTACATTTGAAAAATAGCTGAGAGAAGAAGCACAGTAAAGATCCATTCAACCAGTGTTCACTGACGTTGTTTGTAAATGTTGTCAGTTGGTTGTTCTATCTAGAATGTGCAATAAAGCGGGAAAATATTAAGTTAATGGATTCAATAACAAGCCCATTATTGCTTGAGCGGTACTGAGACTTGTGAAGCACTCAAGATCATAGCTGAGCAACACAATGGATGAAAAGTAGATCATCCATTTGCTGGAGTACTTAATGATAGTTTATTGCATTATTTATCAAATGCCGTGGATGTTATTTGTAGCTGCAAGCCTGACCTCAGCTAATCATAATTTGACAAATGTGTACATAGCAGAGGCTCTGTGACAAAATGCCCTATTGTTTCACAAAGCAGGAACAGGAGATGTTATTGTGAAATTCAATGTGGTATGCAGATATTAATGCTAAAACATTTATGCACAAGGAAGAATTGATGTTTATAGTCCAGACACGGCTTCTGAAATGTCATTCTCCTTTATATATAAATATTCAAACCGTCTATCTTAGGTCTTTCCTGCAAAACAATCTTCGAAATGCAGCAGGAAGACTATAATGATGAAATATTATTAATATCTTAGCTTTTCCATTCTCTCAGGAAGACAAGAAAGATCAGAAATATTTTACAATATTGTTTAGGGGATGATGTAAACTTGGTTTAAAATATGTCTATATATGTATTTTTTGAGAGAAAAATAAAATATGGTTAAAAATCAATGCTATATATATATATATATTAATTTTAAAAGATGAACCATGCTTTCTAACATGAGAATCAAGACTTTGTTTTACTTTTAAGATTGAGACTGAGAAATTCACTCCTTCAAAATTTTTCTCTTCATATGTAAAACAGTATTGGTAACAAAGAAGTAAAAAATTTAAATCAATAATAATAATATGTAATTTTAATGGATAATACAACTATCCAAGAATTGTGTGACATAATTTACACAATTATCAGAGAAGACTGAAGGAAAGTAAGAAGTGTCTCAAAAGTAAAAGTTATTTCTACCGATTTCGTGATGAAACCTGGTGATTAATAGCCACTTTGGTTTCATTTCTAAGTGCAGAATTATTTTTTTTCCAGTAGTATGTCATCTTTGCAAATCACAAAATTAATCAATACTAGTATCCTGTTGTCAAATTATTTAACAACTGATAATATACAATACTGACCAATTTTCAAGCCAGATATCTTCAAATTCTGTTCCACATGAACATTGGGTGAAACTACCTTATATAACCTTTAGAAAATTTTCTCTTTCAGAATGCAGAATATGTCAGCATATCAATATGTTTGGGAGCTCCCATGGTCACATCAAAGTTCATGAGAGTATGTAGCTTTTATGAAATGTGAGTTATGGTCTTCTGGGTAGGCTACCTGCTGAAAGACGATGCACTCTTCGTGGCTTGATGTTCACATCAGCTCTTAATAAAATGCACAATACAGGCCCTCACCCCCTGTGAATGAGTAGAACCTAGTCCAGGTGACCCACAGCTGTGGTATGATCCCTGAAGATCAACCGGTAGAGAGAAGTGAAGCTCAGCTTAACCAGATAACTGGCAATTATATCACAAGCTGAAGAGATAAAAATGGTTTTCTGTCCAGAATTATAAGTCTATAAATCACAAAAAATCCCCACACATGTCTTACTAGAATACTATAGTTAGAAAACTATGATATGCCTTTCTGCAATCCTACTGTTAAGAAACAATTTTTTTAGTTGTGTGTGTGTGTGTGTGTGTGAGAGAGAGAGAGAGAGAGAGAGAGAGAGAGAGAGAGAGAGAGAGAGAGAGAGAGAGAGAATGTGTGGTGTGGTGGATGTATTTATGTATATATGTATGTGTCTACAGAGACCAGGGGACAATATTAGGTATCTTCATCAGACTGCACCTTGTTTTGAGAGACAAAGAATCTTATTAAAATGGTGCTTGCTGTCTTGGTTTTGTGCTTGGTCACTTAGTCTTAGGATTGGGCTTTCATAATCTCCTTGGTGCTGGGTTACCAGTGTGTTCCAGTGTGTTCAGCCTTTGCCTTGATGTTAGATATGTGAAGTCAGATGTCACGCTTGCAAAATAAGCACTTACCTTCCAAGCCATCTACTCAGTTCTAGAAATGTCTATATATTGTTATATATAATTAATATATAATATTAGTATATTACATCATCAAAGTGAAAAAATAGGTTTTTTTCATTGTAAGATATGATTAGAAACAACAGGGAATTTTTATGGAGATGGTAAGTTATAACATAAATGGATTTTTACTATTTTAACATTCTTTGTTTCCTAAACAATACAATTTGTGGATTACATCAATATATAATATATATGAAATGAATATGAGTTCACATCTATAAAGAAATGTAAATGACCTCTCCGAAAAATGACTAACATTTAAAGTGTCAGTTTCAACTGCAAATTAGAGTCACTAGGTAATAAAGAGTCCCGAAAAATATTTAGTGACTAGAGCTTACAAAATATGTGTTATATTTTAATGAATTAAAGAATATATGGGTCCCACTGTATTAATTTTAATTTTTAGTTAAAGATCAGAGTTAGAATTTTTTTCATAAGAAACTGAAGCTCAGAAAGTTTGATATTAATTCAAAAGGGACCAATTTCATTAGCTAGGCCCAAAACTTGATCTCATCTCTTCAGACTCTCTGATTACTTTACTACTCCAGCATTAAATTCTAGAAAGATTTTTTTAAAATTTTAAGTGCATATCTCTTTTTGTAAAGAAGTTGAAATGCCACAAGATATGAGGATATTAAATAACTTACACTTCTTTCTTATTTTGCTTGTTGGAGTATTCAAAATTTATTTTTTCTTGAATACCCCTCGCAATTAAACTACTTTAAAACAGCCTTGAGTTTTTAAATAATGATTGAAAGAGAAAAAAAAATTCCTAAAATTGGAGAGCAAGAGACAACTGTGCTTTAAAACATGTATCAATTCAGAGAGCTTTAGGAATTCTGAATTATACAATAAAGCATTTTCTGCTTGCATGGTATCTCCCATGAATGGAATATCAGACCGCTGTGCCACAAGGATTTTGAATGTTAGGAGATAATGAGGATGTGAGAAGATAGTGAGAGTAAATAGTAGGATGAATATATATATATATATATATATATATATATGTATATATATGTGCTAGTCTAATTAGAAGACAAGGAGTACTGATTTCTGGAAAAAAATGGAGGGGTGCATGCTCCTAGTTTTCTGATTAGGTCTAGTGGCCACTTTCATTTAGTGATCCATAATATAACTTTGCAATACATACCCGTCATTCATGAAAAGGCTGTGGAGCAGGACTGACTTGAGTTCTAAACTGTATTACATATTAACAGTATGCACCAAGCTACCCATTTCATTTTATTCTTTTCCCACTGATAATGAAGGGAAGGGAACAATCTTGATATCCTCATGTTATCATAGATAATGAGAGGATGATAATGACTAAATAATGTTTCAAATGGCAATTTATTATGCATTTTGAGAATAGCACGAAGCCCTGAGTATGAGTTAGTGGGCAAATCATGATTAAAAAGTATAGTACTATGTTAGAAGGTCACTGAATCACTTTCACTGAGTGTATAGCTACTCCAGAATCCTATGCAGCAAGAGGCCTAACACTATCTAAAGCTGCTTCTTAATCATTAGAGAATAGTCGGAGATTGCCTTTAGAGCAAATTTTACCTCAACTCTGAAAGATGAATGGAAGTGAGATATAAAAGGTAGATTTAGGGAATAAGGTTGTTGAATGGAATACATGCAGTTATGTAGTTATGTAGCAAATATGTAGCAAACATTTAACTAACAAAATGTAAGTATTATATATGTGCATGTAACTAAGCAAAAAATTTTAAATAAAACCCTTAAATCAACTTAAAATAATTGCTGAATAATATCCACTGTTGAAAAACAGTTTGAGTGATAATATTACAGATATTTCCATATCAAGGCACACAGAACATTTACATTTTTACAGAGTTACTGCAGTATTTTGAGGGTTATTAAACTATAATAAATAGAAAAATAATTCACTTACAAAACTGTTAAAGTATTTATATATACAAATACACATGTAAAGTGTGGGTCAGTTTTCAAGGTAAAGCATAAAGATTTTATAGATTTTTGAAAAGTATTCTTCAAACCACTTATTTAACCCTGATTTTTCATATATAGTAAGTGTTCCTTAAAATTGCTTGGTATATATGAGTGATATTACATTATATCAAATCTTTGATTGCTCTCACTTACTATTAGAAATCTCTCAGGAAAAGCAAGGGAACTTGTAAAAAATCTAAATTGTTCTTCTCTAATGTATAATTTGTGTAACTAATACCTGATGTAAAAAATAAAACAAAGATCTTCTGATGTTTGCATTTGAAGACAGTATCTTACAATTAAAAACTATCATTTCAGAGTTTATAACTTTGAAGTTTGATGACATGAAACTTTTAGTCCAACACAACAAACTCGGCAAACTGATGGATTGACTAGAGCCTTGTTAGTGGCAAGTTTGTATATGAACGAACAGATAAAGTAATTAGCTCATTCCCTTACAGAAGTGTTACTGACTCTGTTCATCTCCTCAAGGCCAGTCTTTGTTTCCCCTTGATTTGAAAAATAAGTGACTTTATTCTCTGGGCAACCTGCCCAGCCCTGGTGTTTAATCACCGGCTCTCAGTGGTTGGCAGCTCTGATTCTCTAGAATGTATGGAGGGTGATGTTGGCTGTCATGGTGATTAGCCACAGGCATTTAGTTTCCAGGGATTAGAGAGAGTCCTGGTCTATAATGGGTTTCCTCCTCCAAAATGTCAGCACTGCCAGTTGGAAACACTGGTTTCTCTAATGCTGGCAAGTGTGTTCCATGTTGCTAGGAATTAGCAAGTAGGGACGAATATGTTATTGTGCTCATTCTAATAAAACATGAAATATAGTTTATAGTTTATGGTGGACATCAATGACTTTCCTTGTGTCATTGAAGGAAAGACTAAAAGTAGCTTGAAGAAAGTACTTGTGGACGCCCATCCTCTCCTTCTTGCTTCCAGCATTTGGGTCGTGAAGAGAAACAGCCAGTGTAATGAGGAAGTCAGCGTAATGAGGAAACCAACAGCGTGACAAAGAAGGATGCCTTACTGAACCAGTTTACGGAAGGAACACCTTTTTGTTCTCAGCTAATAAATAATGAATAGCCATATGAACAGGAGCAAATCCTGTTTCTTGGGCAATCTGAGAATAACTTTATGGTACGTATTAATAATCATGCTCTATATCTCCAATAAATTTAGAAATACACATTGTGAACACACTTTGGCTCTGCCTTAGTTACTTTTCTATAGTCATGAAAAAATACTTTGACTGAGGAAACTTATAAAAGAAAGCATTTAATTTGGTTTTTATTGTTCTAGAAAGTTAGAGTTCATGACCATGATGACAGGGAGTACGGTGGCAGACTGTAAGGTCTGAGACAGGAGCGGTGTCTTAGAGCTTATATCTTGAGACACAAACCATCCCCAGGCAAAGAGCAAAAACTAGCCAGGATGGAGTCTTTTGAAACCTCAAATCTTACCTACAGTAACACACTTCCTTTAAAAACACTACACCTACTAATCCTTCTTATACAGTTCCACCAAGTGGGAAACTGTTTCCAAATATATGGGTGTATGGAGCACATTCTCATTCAAACCATCTTGGGTTCTATTATGCAATTTAAAGTTGGTTTTTCTTAAAGGAGTTAGATGAGATACAGAAAATAGTATGTAGACTATTGTCATTTGAACTTGAATAGTATTAGAAATATTGATGAGTTATGTTAACTTTTGGTGAATACTTTTTGTAGACTAAATATAAAGGTTGTGTGTGTGTGTGTGTGTGTGTGTGTGTGTGTGTGCTTGTGTGTGGTATTGTATAAGTGTGTATTCTTTTAAGGGTGTATGAGAATATGCCTGCTGTTATCAACTAATTATTCCTACTTGAGTAGTTACCATCTTAATGAACTTAGACAGTCTCACACTGAACATGGCACTAAATAATTGGTAGAATGCCTGTCCAGAAAACCCGTGGTTTCAACCTCTCTACCCATAGTTCTAGATTATAGGGGTGAATATGACATCTTCTGCATTGGTGTTGGTGATCCAAACTCAACTCCTCATGCTCAGATATGAAGTACTAACTCACTGAAAGATCTCCCCAGCCCAACCTAGTTAACAAGAAGTCAAATAAAGACTGCTTGTGAGTCCTTCATTTTTCTCAGTGTGCTCTTTTAAAAAATCTAGTTGGAAGAGCTTTAAAACTCAAAAGGAATTCTCCTTGAACAATAAATAGAGATGAGGCATTAAGCAATTTAGTGAAGTTCCTAACGTTAAAAAGATGAGTCTCAAATGCAGATGCTCTTACCAATTCTGGTGATAAAAATTCAAGATTTTAGTTCTAACCAGTTAATGTTCTATATATTAGAAAATAATTATAAGCTATAAAAATCAGAAATGAATAAACCGTTGGTACATTATTCAAAAGAGAGGATTTGGCTTATTGAAAATATTTTGCTACTGTGATATATATCATAGTTTGATTATCTTTCTAACTTATGGCAACATTCATAAGTAAAAACATTTTAATATTTAAAGTAATGTGTATTCACTCTCCATTTTCAAAATATGATTTCAAATAAGCCTAGAAAAAAGGAAGCTATGATTGGCACCTAAGAAAATTTTGGGGATCATCCAAAAATTAGAGAAAATTGAGCTGAATTCAGTCAAAGATATAGGTTTCAAAATTATATTCTTGATTAAATGCACCAGTAAAATTAGTGCTCTGTCATGCACCACCAACCAAAGTAGGCTTTTAATGTGTGTATTGCTGAACTCTTAGATTTTGAAAGCCCAGTGGCCTTTTGAATTTATAATTCAGTGAACAGTAATTATAATAACAGAACAATTTCTTGATTTCCTTCCGTTTGAAATCATTAAGTGCTTTAAATTAAGTATCTTCCCTAAACAGTCATATCATCATGTACTGTTTGGAATCTGTTGGCTTTTTATGGCTAGACTTCTACTTCATCCCCTTAATTTCATACAAGGCCTTTTTGTGCTGCCCAGAACATTCCTAAAGTCACCCCCATTGGCTTTCTTAGCAGTACAAGGTTTATAAGTGTGTGCAACTGTGCTGGTATCACCTTCCATTGGGGTGAATACTAGATGTAGAAACTTAGGTCTTGTGCATGGGAGGCAGACACTGTAACACTAAGTCACAAACACAAATTTACTTTCCTAATACCCATTTTTGAGACAGGGTCTCACTATGTAGTCCTTGATTGTTTAGAAATCCCTGCCTATATCAATTTTAATATGTATACAATGGTATTGTTTGCAAATTCATCAGCTTTGTCTCAAATCTTTTCAAACTGTAGTTTTAATATTGTACTTGTACTATCAAAATCGAACATGTTTCAAACATCACTTTAGATCAGTGGTTCTCAACCTTCCTAATGATGATAACCTTGAATAGAATTCTAAGTTTGTAGTGTCACCAACCATAAAAAATATTTTTGTTGCTTCTTCATAATTGTTATTTTGATACAGCTATGAATTGCAACGTAGTTACATATAGAGGATGCATAAATTTTGATCAAGTGATAGTATTTAACATACTCAATAGCACTTGATTAAAATGAATGTATCAGGAGTATTTTGGAGACTCAATTTATACCTCTACCCTTTTTTAGCTTTGGTGGTTGTATTCCCCTTTGGCTTATGTGGATATCACTAGATTATTTATCTTGCTAGGTTAATTATCCCATTGCATCTGTCAAAAGAAAGTATACTATTGCACATGGGACCACTTGGATAACCATGAATAATATCCATCTCAGAATCATTTTTTTCATTATGATGATCAGTTAAATATTAATTTTAAAATAACTGTTACTTAAAACATTTATATGAGCCAGAAGTTATGATTTGATTTAATTTGGTATCGTGATATAGCCTACCATTCTGATACATTGATAGACAATAGTCATTTATCTTTGCTCATATATTATATATTTTTTTAGTTAAAGAGAACATATCAACAAGAATTAGAAGGATGGATACATAAGTATGAATGTATGTATCCGTGTTTGTGTTAGAAGCTTCCTTTTCATTAAGTTCTCACCAACATGTGTTTTGAGCACAATGAGTGCAGAATGTTTTATGATGAAACTGTACCACAGTATCTCATTCACCAAAAGATGTTCTTTCTGATATCCTATTACTCATAAGTTTGCTTTTATTTAATAAGTGCAAATTAAACTAGAATTATTAAGAAACTTATCATCTCTTATGAAGTGGGATAGATGAAATAAAATGCAAGCATCACCTAAATATTACACATGAATAGGCAGTTTGGGGAAGGGAATGTGTATTAAAACAGCTTAAGATGTTTACCTTTAGTTTCCCGAGTTGTCTCTTTCTCTACAAAACAATGCAAGGTAGTGTAACTCAGACCTTGCAGGCTGAGAACTTGGTCCCACTAGATATCTCCTATTTTAGATGCCAACTATACCGATAAGTTCCCACTCTCCTTATGAAAAAATAGTATAGGATAAGATCTGGAATGGGCAACGTTAGGAAAGTCTTTCACTGCACTATCAACATCTGAATGCATTTGCCAACTGGCAATTGCAGTAAATTATAGTCAGAATGAACAAACCATTGTTACTCTGTTGGATCTCAAGGGGCTATAATTATGAATGACAAGGGCAATCTTTGAAGATTTAAATTGCACAACATCTCTAAACTAATTTTAAAAGTCTCTAACATAAAGAACTGATAGGTTATTAGATGTTAGGGAATGGTGAGATAGATGTGGCGAAAAGAAGGTGATAGGAAGGGCTGCTGAATACTTGAAAGTGTTATGAATCAACAATTTGACAGGATAATATTTTTGGTGTCTTATTGTGTTACTTCTATTCCATGTGAAAATATTTCAAATTAAAAAGAAAACAGTGTTTATGAATTTCATGTGAGAGTTCATACTGAAAAAAAACATAGTCTGAAAGGAAAACAAGATATCTATTTTTGAGGTTTTGTGAGAATAGTTTTGCATTGCACTTTGATCATCATTTTTAATCCGGTTCTTTATCTTTTCTCAGAACCCTCCTTCCCTATCCATCCAACTCCTTTTTTTTTTTGTAAAAGAAATTTCCATTTGTTGAGTCCAATTTTTACTGCCCATATATATTTGGAAGTATTGACTTCTATTGGAGCTTGAATGACTTACCACGGGCTATACTCTCAAAGAAAATTGACTTCCACTTTCAGAAGTCAATTGTTACTAAATTAGTTAATGAATAAAATCAACTGGAACTGGACATATAGTTGTAATAGGTTTAGAGGACAGTGCAGAAAAGTAATTGTGAGCATCTGGTTTAGGGTTCAAAAAGAACAACTGGAAAATTAGACTATAGAAAAATAAAGAACTTCCTATTGTTTTCTAGACAGAAAATGGTCAATGTAGTAGTGACCTCACAGCTTCTAGAGTTACCTTTATAACTTTGCAGCATAGGTAGGGTCTTCACCTACTATTTACAAGGTAGCTTTGGTTGTAATTACTTGCTGGGAGAGGGAGAATCATTCTTCGAAGATGTGACCACTGCTAGTTTTCACATGCCCCAGTGGATGCTCCATGCTCTTGTATACATGGATGACACTAATTAGACTTAGTGGGTTGTATGTAATAAGAAAGAAAGAAAGAAAGAAAGAAAGAAAGAAAGAAAGAAAGAAAGAAGAAGAAAGAAGAAGGAGAAGGAAGAAGAAAGAAAGAAAGAAAGGAAGGAAGTGGGAGGAGGGAGAGACGGAGAGAGGGAGGGATGGAAGTAGGGGGAAATAAGTATATAGTTGAGAGAATGAATAAGAATCCATTGAAGTTCAGAGAAAATGGGGAATAGATAGAATCATATTTGGTCATATATATATGTATATAAATATATATATATATATATATATTTGAAAATTTTCAAAAGTAAGGTAAAATAATAAGCAACCAACAAACCAAACATAAAAAGAAAACAAAGTATATTTGTACTTTAAATGCTTTTATAGATAAAGATGGCTCTATCAATTAATGAGAATAGTAAGTAAAGAAAGGCAACCACAAAGTTACTGAAAGAAAAATCAAGAGAAGGGATACAAAATTGCTCTCTCTCCCTCTTTTTTCTCTCTCCTTCTCTCTGTTCACTTCCTTTTCTTTTCAGTAACACAGGGATCATAACCAAGTGTTTGAGGGAAATTGATACAATATCTTTAAAATGATTTAAGAATTTTGGACTTTTCATGACAATGAGACACATCTGCTCCTGGAAACACCAAGCTACTTCAAGAGGATGATGGGCATTGAAGAGGCTCCTTATGGAGTTGGTTAGATATTTGAGCAAAAAACTGCTTTTGCCTGGACTGCTTTACTGGACATGCAGGATCCACAGAGAAAAGACTGCTGAACTTGCCTAAAGGTAAGATTACCCTTCAGGGTTCATGCTTCATGAAGGAGTCTGCGAGACATTCTACAGGATACAAAAAAAGTGACTGAACTGTCTTTGAAATTTCCTGCTTCATGGAAAAGTCTGTTGGATACTATGGGCCTGTAGGCAGAATATGGATGCCCCAATGGTAAAGAAGAACTTTCAGTGACTTTCCAGGCAGTGAGATGTCTCTCTGTCATTTCTGTAGATTTGGAAGTTCCTTACAAAACACTTCCTGTTTACTTAGGTAATATTATATCTTTCTGTAGTCTTTGATGGAGTTGAAGAATAGATAGTTATAGTTTTCCTTAGTTATGATAAAAGATAAAGTAGATATAAATATTGTAACTAACTCTTGCTAGATTTTACTATGTTAAAGCCTACCTTTTTGTTTAAACTGAAATGGGGAAATGGTGTGGGAGGCTCTTGTATCTGTGTGTTGCTTTTATTGGCTAATGAATAAAGAAACTGCCTTGGCCTGTTGATAGGACACAACTTAGGTAGGCAGGGAAGATGGAACTGAATGCTTGGAGAAAGAAGGCAGACAAAGGAGGACGCTATGGAGCTGCTGCCAGAGTCAGACATACCAGAACTTTGCTTTTTTACAGATTAATTTACAGATGAATAGAAAGGTAAATTAATTACAGATTAATAGAAATGAGTTATATTGATATGTAAGAGTTAGCCAATAAGACGCTAGAGTTAATGGGCCAAGCAGTGATTCAATTAATACAATTTCTGTATGCTTATTTCAAGGCTAAGCTAACAGGGCATCTGCAAGCAGGCCCTCCTCCAACACTAAGTCACTAACAAAATACTACATCTAAATCCCTGAATCAAAGTAATATGCCTTTTTCACAAGATATAAATTACTAAATGCTTTGGTGCCACATCTGGCATCAGATTCACAAGGATTTTTCAGAAAGTGTAATTTCACTACCTTAGCTACATTAGCACTCTGAATCCAAATGTACAGTAAGATTTGAAAAGCATGCAAAGGTGGAATGAGTTGTGGCAGTAATTCCTGTGGTTGTAATCCTGTAAAATCAGGATTATGCAAATGAACCATTAGGACAATTGTCTATTTGACTTGGTATTTTAGGAATCTACACCTTCATTAAACTGAATGAAATCTCAAGGTTACATAGGCTGCACAAATGATCAGTTTGGACTAGAACAAAAAGAATATGTCTTATAAAAATGCAGGCTTAGTTTGAGACTACATATTATTGATAGTTAAACAGATTATCTCATAATAATATTCTATTTTTTAGTATACTATTTTCTAATCCCATATAACTGAACTGTGTTCATGATAAAAAATAAACTATGTTAGAACATTTTAGCATAAACCACTTACTATAGCATTTATGAAAGAAAAAGAAGAATATAACTATGTTAATTTAATTTACTTTTTATTTGGCTTCAATTATAGACTCAGACACGAAAATAGTCTACCTAAGGTTTTGATTACAAATATATCCCTGGTAATTAATTGGACTGAAAAATGTTTATAAATCTTAATGAAGAGTTATTATAATTTAAATTTTGTAAGTTGCCAGAGTGATTTGAAAAACTAGGAACAGCAATATATTTTTGTTAGTTTTTATTTTAAAAGTTACCTTAAGATCAATGTTTTATTTTGCAAATGATTTTATTAAATATAAAATAAAACCATTTTTGGTTTTATTTCATTTTATTTTATAATAAATACAAAATGACCTCATTTAATAACTTGAGTTTGATTCTGAGTACTCACATGGAGCAAAGGGAGAACCAACTCTTGCAAGCTGTACTCTGACCTCTGAACGTGGGCTGTACAATGCGTAGTTACATGCTTATATATACAGGCACTTACACAAAAAGACACATGCACACTTTAAATAAAAGGAATACAATTTAAAATGCATAATAGTATGCAATATGTTTATTGTTCCCATTGAATATATAATCAGACATCCTGCTTGTTTTATAAATTATGTCATTTTGTACAATATTAAAATGAAAATGAAAAAAAAACAAATATGTTAAAAATATGAAAGCTAATGGGTAGCTACATAAAAGGTAGACAGTGACTATTTCCTGTATCTATTTCAATGCTAAACTTAATTCTTTTACTATTGGCTATGCATAGTTCACATTTTATGGGAAGAAAGTAAGTTAGAGTAAAACTTTCATTTGCTTATAAATGTGTGTATGACTGTGTGAAACTAATGGTATTTTAAATTGGATGCTACTGAGGGTGAATACTACTTTTTAAAGTTTATTCAGTTTATTTGACTCAACAAATCCCTCAGGTACAATTTCATTCTGCACCATAAAACTGCTTGTTCTGTTCGAATATGTGAATAAATCATACAGCTCACTATTCTCTAAGGTCCATTTAGTACATTCTGGATGGAGAGATGATATTTCTCTAGGAAGATAAAGACATATTAGGGTCTTGTGCTAGCCACAATGTTTAAACATAACATCAGAATTTACAGCTGCATTTATTTGGAAAGCACAGCTTAGCCAAGCACTAAATGTAAACTTAACAGATATCCAATACTCACAGAGTGGACAACTAGAATCACTTAGCTAAAATAAAGACAAATCACATTCTATACATATGCAAAAGTCATCTTTTATGTCCCTACATTGTTATTAGGCAGCATTCTTGGCCAGTTTAAACATACTTCATGTAATATGTAATTTAATATTATCAGAACACACACACACAGAGAGAGAGAGAGACAGAGAGAGAGAGAGAGAGAGAGAGAGAGAGAGAGAGAGAGAGAATTACTTTCAAGAACAATCAAAGCCCACAGCTATTGTATTTGAAAAAGTATGACCTCAAAGTGTCTGTGGAAATACACATGGGTGACATTAAAATAAAATTGTTTTGTTGTAAGTTTCATTGTGTAACTCTACAATAAAAATATGACCTGTCATAGACTTTCAGTCACTCAGAGTATATTTAAAGTCGGAAGCCATTTGTTTTCTGAGATGAGTGGAATGTTTATCGGGGATTTATGCATATGGCTGAGATAATTTTTACGTTGCCTAAAACAGGTAGAACAAAAGGAAATAGCATTTTTCTCTTGCTATTGGAATATACAAGAATACCCACCCTACACAAGCAAACATTTATATTTTTATATCTTGGAAAACTGAAGCTGTCTTTAAATTCTAACTCACTTTAGATATTTAGTTCTCTTTTTTGCCTCAATGATTGAATTTCTCTCTCAAGTTGATATAGCTAGTATATTACTGAAACAAAATTTATTAAAAATATCCATTAGATGTGGCTGAAAATAAATTCTAGGTTCACAAATGGCAAAAACTGGATTTTGAAAGTCATATATATATATATTGTGTCTGTATGCATATGTATAGATGTAACAATAATAAAACAAAATAAGGTTATTAATTTGAGAGTAGAGAGGAATGGGAGAAAAGGTAAGGGGATAAGTTGTGTAACTATATTTAAGTAAAATTCAAAAAATAATTATTAATTGTCAAAAAGTAAAGAAAATTCTATAATATCTGTAACTCCACATGATTTCATTGTTTACTTTATTTCCAAAAGTAATGCTAACCTCAGTCCTCACCTTGCCAAAATAAAACATCTATTTGCTTGGTCATTTTTGTTGCCTCCTGAGTCACATTTAATTGCTTTTCTTTCAGAGGATGCTAACAAAATGAATTAGATTTCTGTACATTCAAAAATAATTTTGATGAGAAAAGATACTTCCAGATGTATACAATTGTCTCCGAATCTGCCATATATCTATTTTAAATATGTATATATATATATATGTTTGTATATAATAAGCTGTATGCATAATATATTTATGTGTATACATGATATATTTATGTGTATAAATATATGTATGCATGTATAATTTTCTGATTGTCTTGTAGGAGAGACAAGCACGGAAATGCATAAGAGAAAGGCAGTATTTACTGAGATATCCTGCACATCTACAATTCTAGTAAGTTATATTTTATTTCTAGAAGACAAAATTAGAATAATGGAAATAATAAAAAATAACAGCAAAGTTTATCAAGCAATAAAATTTCATTAAGTAATACTATAGTTTTTGTTTTAGGGATAATGACCATAGAATTGAGGTCTAACAATATTCTGCTATACTTATAGATTGGTGCCTAGCCCAACTGTCATATGAGAGACTTCATTCAAGATATCATGGAAACAGGTGCAGAGACCCAAAGTCAAGCATTAGGCTGAGCTCAGGAAATTCTGCTGAAGAGAGGGAGGAAGATCTGTAAGAACCAGAGAGTTCAAGGACATCACAGAACTATTTTGGGCTCAGAGGGGCTCATGGAGGCTGAACTGATAACCAGAGAGCCTGCATGGGACTGACCCAGGCTCTCTGCGTATGTCACAGTTATATAGCTGAGTCTTCTAGTGGGATTCCTAACAATAGGAGTAAGGCTTGTCTCTGACTCTTTAGTTGACTTTTGGGAACCTATTCCTCGTATTAGACTGCTTTGCCAAACCTTAATACATGGTCAAGTACTCAGTCTTACTACAACTTGATAAGCCATGTTTTGTTGGTTTCCATGGCAACCTTCCTTTTACTGAATAGAAATGGAGGAGAGGGCCGGGCGGTGGTGGCGCACGCCTTTAATCCCAGCACTTGGGAGGCAGAGGCAGGCGGATCTCTGTGAGTTCGAGACCAGCCTGGTCTACAAGAGCTAGCTCCAGGACAGGCTCTAAAGCTGCAGAGAAACCCTGTCTCGAAAAACAAAACAAAAAAAAACAAAAAAAAAAAAAAAAAAGAAATGGAGGAGAGGATTAAAGGGGAAGGCAGGGGAGAGGTAAGAGTAGGGACTGGAGTTAGAGGACTGAGGAAAAACTGCAGTCAGGATGTAAAATAAATAAATGAACTTTTATCTATCTATCTATCTATCTATCTATCTATCTATCTATCTATCTATCTATTTATTTATTGAGACAGGGTTTCTCTGTGTTGCTGTGTTGCTTTGAAACCTGTCCTGGAACTAGTTCTTGTAGACCAGACTGGCCTCGAACTCACAAAGATTCACCTACCTCTGCCTACCAAGTGCTGGGATTAAAGGCCTGTGCCGCCACGGCCTGACCATTTATAAAAGAAAATAGTTTATGGTGAAAATATGAAAAAAATCATAAGCTAATAGATAAATACTTTGGTAATAAAAATAGTCATTTATAAAACTCTAGGTATGCTTGGGATCCGATGATAGATATGCATAAATATAGATATAAATAATTCAGATAAAGGAATCTACTAGTGGAATCGGTTCACATAATTACTAAAGCTTTTGACCTGCAACAGGCTTTGTGCTGGCGAAGGGACTGAGATGTAAACAGCATGAGGCAGTCTAAACTTGAAGGCCTGACTAGACTGTGATGTGCGGTTAAAGAACCACTTAAGAGAGATGAGATTTAATCCAGCTCACCATGTCAGAGACTTAAGGTTACATTCCTTGGTTCTACATTCTAGGCATTGTGGAACAGAACATCTTGGTGGGCAAATCTTCAGGAAGAAAGGGTCTTGCATCTAAAGATAAGTAGGAACTAGAATATAAGGAAGTGCTTCTGGGAACTATTTTAACCTCCAAAGGCATGCCCAGGGTGGCATTTTCCACTGCTTAAGCCTCAACTCACCAAGTTCCACCACCTGCTGAAACAGTACCACCAGCTAGGGAACAGTGTATGAATCTATGATGGGGTATTTTGTACTCAAATCACAACCGTGAATTTCTCCTACTAACTTTGTATTTCTAGGTGTTAACATAAGGGTTGGATTGAACTGTGTAGATTTAACTGCCTGGTCTTTAGCCCTGTAAGTCTGATGAGTATATGGTCACAAGAGAAAAGGGAGAGGGGAAGACCAGGAGGGGAGTATTGGAAGAGGAGACAGACAGATGCTGTTTTTGTATGTTTGTTTGTTTATCAAGACAGGGTTTCTTGTAGCTTTGGAGTCTGTCCTGGAACTAGCTCTTGTAGACCAGGCTGGCCTTGAACTCACAGAGATCTACCTGCCTCTGCCTTCTGAGTGCTGGGATCAAAGACATGCACCGGCACCACCTGGCTTCAGAATCTACTTTTAAAATAAATGTTTATTTTTATAACTATAATTGTTTTTACATTTTGCTTCTTTAATAGCCAGTAGGAATACCAAGTATAAGAATTCTCCACAAAAATATTTTCTGAAGAAAATGGTTATTATATACTGCCTTCCCCAACAATATTCTAAGAACCTTTTGAATAAACTAGTAAAAACTCAGATACAGAGGGTGACATTAAATTCTGATAGCTTTTAGTCCTCAAATTTATTATTTAGATTTAAATCATTGAGGCAAATCACTTCTGTGGGAACGGATTTTGAGCAAAATACAAACATGAAGATTCTAAGAATGTATTTTAACTAGTATTAAACAAACACTCAAATCAGGAGATCATCTGCATTAATCAATACGTTTTTCACACATACAGATTCTTGCTTTTTAATTATTCCCCTCACAGATTTAGTATTTACAATATCAGGCATGCTCAACAAAACACAGCCAGAAACTCTGGTCTCAGAAGAACAATTTTAAACCAGAGAGCCACTTTTTGAAAGTGCAGAGCACATATGAATTACTTCTTATTGACTTAGACAATATATGAGCTGTCAGAAAAGCCCATTTTTAAGAACTGTAACAAGATTTCCTAACTGTGGAAATTTTAAAACACTCATTAGTTACCTTTGCGAGCTGTAATAAATCCCCTTCATGTTGAAGATCTATATTCCTAATCACTGTGTCCTTTTAGGGTTTCCTAACTAGTGTACCTTAATGGCTGACTGCTCAATAGGAGATTAGGTATCTTGTTACAAGTGTGTTGTTTCAGGCTTATTTAATTTTGAACTGAATAGGGAAGACTGCCTGTGAATTCGGGCCACTTTCGCCAAACTGACATTTTCCTAATTCCATCAGTAGAAACACTAGAATAGGAGAAGTAGCTATTTGAAGCTGCTTCCTTGGAACATTACAAATGTTCATTTTATGAGCCAAACTGTCCCTTCTTTCTGTAGAGTGAATATAACCCGCAATGTGGCAGGGAATGATCTGTAGTGAAACTAATAAGTATTTACAACAACGATATGGAAACACAAAGCTTGGGTTGCTCCCAGTGAAGCTAGACAAATCCCAGGCAGGTGGAAACTCTACAGGAAAGGTGGGGGAGCAAAAGGGATTCAAGGGGGGTAGGGTGACATCTGGACTACAAAGTTCTGTTATTCCTCATATTTTTGAAGTGATACACGTGGACAACAGTGTGTCATTTCTTCGGTCCAGAGGCACTTCTTATTCAGAGAAGAAATTAGCTATCAGCTACAGTAGAAAAAGACATGGCACGTGCCTGCCGTCTAATAAAACTGTGAAATAGTAAGTCATACCTCCTCTGATTGGCTTCCGGCATAATCAACTCCTTTATGGATTGGAAACTGATTTAAGTCTCAATCATATATTACTTGAGGAGTAGGCTTTCTACAAAGACTTCTCAAGCATGCTGTAGAGAACAGGAGAACAGGAGATAGGCTGGCTCTCTAATAGGCACTGGCTCTCTGTCTGAAGGCTGACAGCATACTAATATCTTCAAAAATTCCTAGAGAAACACAAATATTCCTAATTTACAATGGAATTGATTCCCCATAAACAGATTGTATGCTAGGTATAACACTCAAATAATTACAGTTCACATCGTCCTGGAAAAGGAAACTAGAAGAGATTTCTTGAGTGGCCTGAGGATGAGTGGGGATGGGAGCATGAGCAATTCGGTTAGCGGTACAGGCGCTGGAGTACTGAAATAATCAAGTTATTAAGATGTCAATAAGGGCAGAGGGTGGGAGTTGGGTGGCATTATTGACATTTCCGTAAGAAAGGGAATTTAACAACAGATACCTCAATGCACATTGGAACCCAGTGAGGACAGAGACACCTATCAAGGAAGGAGGCGATGGCAGAGATCTAGGTAAAAGTTGGAGTTACACGTCGGTGAGTTAAAGAACGCTAGGATCGCTGACAAAGACTAAAACCTCCAATACTGAAGGGTAATCTTTTCCTCAAGGTTTCAAAACAAACAACAACAACAACAACAAAAGAACTTTGACCCTGATGTCAACTTGGTTTCAGACATTCTGGACTCCTGAACTATAGGAAAATAGGCTAGAATTTATGACACCTACTTTGCACTCTGTGGGCAATAAGTACAGGAAATTGCACTCAATTACAGTTCTGACCAACACTCTGTGAGGACCCGTTAGCTTGGAGACTCTTGGTGGACGCGTTTTTCTTCTTGTCATTTACCCTTCTTTGGAATCCACTCGCTTTAGTCAACACTGGTTGCATAATCATGATGTTGGGATTACTTACCGAAGCTTAGACAACTTACCAATATCTACCCCACTAAGCAAAATTAATTATTCTTCCCTAGTACCCACAAACTATTAATAGATCTAGGTCCTCAGAAAGGCATAAGGCTTTATCAGCCTAATTCAGAACTAGGCTGGAATGGAGGACGGGCGTGATTCTGTTCTGACCGTTCTTAACTAAACAAAGCTTTCATGAGTTCATGAGCACAACAGCCATGCCATTTTCAGAAGTCAGCGCTTCACAGCGCTGTTCCTCACTGAACACTCCCTGGACCTTGATGGAGTAGGATAGATGTTCCATTAGAGTTGAGCATTCAGTAGTCCCTTATTCTCAGCACATCACCAGTTATGACTCTCTCCATTACTCTAGGATTGTTCACTGTCCATGCAAAAAAGAAGGTCCTCTGTTCAAGGAATATAGAAGCTCTAGTATATGGGTGTAAACATAAGCATTTAGAAGATATTTGACAGTCAACTGGCCCATTTAATACAACCATTATGACTTTGTCAAGAAGATGCCAGAAACACTCCAATAAGTACTGGTTATTGGCACTGCACTTGATTGTCAGGAAAATTAGATGATAAGACCTTATTATTGGAGACATCCCATATTTTGTCATGGGACATACAGAAATCAAACTAAAACTGGCAGGAATGTCCCTACTTTTTTGTCTGCCTTCATAATGTTGGGAAATGTATGCAGGTCATAGGGGGGATCATTAACAGTTTTAATCTAAATTAGACCCTATATGATACAATATCAGTTCATTATCAGGTAGTATATACACCTTTTAGTCAAATAATTGCATTGTGGTTATGAGAGTAATCAACCATTATCTTATTCATGCAGGGCCAAATGCATAGGAAGGAATTCACGCCAGTGATATAATCTTGGCCTAATGGTTGGGATGGTTATAAGCATCTTCATTTTTAAGACAGAATCTTTCACTGAACCTAGTGACCATAGACAGTTATTGGCTGGACAATTAGCTTTAATGATTACATTCCTTCCGTCTTGTCAATTTCCTTCCTCTGTGCTTAATTTACAGATATTCTCTCCTGTGTTCTGATTTATGGAGATACTGTGTATACAAATTCAGGTCCTCATTCTTGGAAACAATTACTAATTGAACCAGGGTCTTTAGCACAAAAATGGTTTATTGTTATAAGTCTAACTCAAGTAATAAGAGCTAGAATTTTGTAATTCTTATTGTCTTACAGACTTGAACAATTCCATTTCAATGTTTGAAACAGAAATTATAAAATTAATGTTAAAAATCAATTTGATTAAAATGAACTAGAGATAGAAAATGCTTAAATAGTGGTTTCTCATCTAATGTAATACAACTAAAAATCGATGGAGATTGTATTGAACCCCATTATCTCTAAAGAATTTATTGTAAATAAGTGTAACATATAAAATGGTTTATAAATATATAATCAAAGAGTATATACTTTTCCATTTTTAGCAGCTTTAAAAATAAAATTTTACAAAAGATTAGTGGTTTTCTCTGTTCAGTTCAGCGCCCCATTTTTTAATTGGGTTAATTGGCATTTTACTGTCTAGTCTCTTGAGTTCCTTATATATTTTAGAGATCAGACCTTTGTCAGTTGCAGGGTTGGTGAAGATCTTTTCCCAGTCAGTAGGCTGCCTTTGTGTCTTAGTGACAATGTCCTTTGCTTTACAGAAGCTGCTCAACTTCAGGAGGTCCCATTTATTCAATGTTGCCCTTAAAGTCTGTGCAGCTGGGGTTATGCATAGGAAACGGTTCCCTGTGCCCATTTGTTGTAGAGTACTTCCCACTTTCTCCTCTATCAAGCTCAATGTGTTCAAATTAATATTGAGGTCTTTAATCCATTTGGACTTGAGTTTTGTGCATGGTGATAGATATGGATCTACTTTCATTCTTCTACAGGTTGACATCCAGTTATGCCAGCACCATTTGTTGAAGATGCCCTCTTTCTTCCATTGTGTACTCTTGGCTCCTTTATCAAAAATCAGGTGTTCATAGGTTTGTGGTTTAAGATCCGGGTCTTCTATACGATTCCATTGGTCAACTTCTCTGTTTTTATGCCAATACCAAGCTGTTTTCAATACTGTAGCTTTGTAATAGAGTTTGAAGTCAGGGATGGTAATGCCTCCAGAAGAACCTTTATTGTATAAGATTTTTTTGGCTATCCTGGGTTTCTTGTTTTTCCATATAAAGTTGATTATTGTCCTCTCAATCTCTGTGAAGAATTTTAATGGGACCTTGATTGGGATTGCATTACAGAAGAAGTTCGAATGGCCAAAAGACACTTAAGGTCATGCTCAACCTCCCTAGCTATCAGGGAAATGCAAATCAAAACAACTTTGAGATATCATCTTACACCTGTCAGATTGGCTAAAATCCAAAACACCAATAATAACCTTTGCTGGAGAGGTTGTGGGGTAAGGGGTACACTCATCCATTGCTGGTGGGAATGCACACTTGTGCAACCACTTTGGAAAGCAGTGTGGCGGTTTCTCAGGAAATTCGGGATCAACCTACCCCAGGACCCAGCAATTCCACTATTGGGAATCTACCCAAGAGATGCCCAATCATACAACAAAAGCATATGCCCATCTATGTTCATAGCAGCATTATTTGTAATAGCCAGATCCTGGAAACAACCTAGATGCCCTTCAGTGGAAGAATGGATGAAGAAACTGTGGAATATATACATGCTAGAATACTACTCAGCGGTAAAAAACAATGACATCTTAAATTTTGCAGGCAAATGGATGGAAATAGAAAACACTATTCTGAGTGAGGTAACCCAGACCCAAAAAGATGAACATGGGATGTACTCACTCATAATCGGTTTCTAGCCATAATTAAAGGACATCGAGCTTATAAATTTGGGATCCTTGAGAAGATAATAAGAAGAACCTCCACCTGACGATAGATGAAGAAAATGACAGAGCCCCACATTGGAGCACCGAACTGAGCTCCCAAGGTCCTGATGAGGAGCAGAAGGAGAGAGAACATGAGAAAGAAAGTCAGGACCGTGAGGGAACCTCCAGCTGGCGACAGATGGGGAAGGTGACTGAGCCCCACATTGGAGCTCTGGACTGAGCTCCCAAGGTCCTGATGAGGAGCAGAAGGAGCGAGAACATGAGGGAGAAAGTCAGGAACGAGAGGGGTGCGTTCACTCATGGAGACGGTGGGACAGAACTAATGGGAGATCACCAACTCCAGATGGAATGGGACTGATGGATCATGCGACCAAACCCGTCTCTCTGAATGTGGCCAACAGCGGGGACTGACTGAGAAGCAAAGGACAATGGCTCTGGGCTCTGATTCTTCTGCATGGACGGGCTCTGTGGGAGCCTTCTCAGCTTGGTCGATCACCTTCCTGGACCAGGGGGGAGTTAGGAGGACCCTTGTCTTAGCATAGAGTGGGGAACCCTGATGGCTCCTTGGCCTTGAGAGGGAGGGAGGGGAGGTATGGGTGGAGGGGAGGGTAGGGAAGGGGGAGAAGGAGGGGAGGGAAGGGGGAGGAGGAGGGGAGGGAGGGGGGAGGAGGAGGGAAAGAGATGGAAATTTTTAAATATAAAAAAAATAAACCATGAGAAAAAAAAAGATTAGTGGTTTTATATACTATTACCTTAATATTCTCATTTTAAAATCTACTTATAATTGATGATTTGTAAATCAAGATGATACCATATGTTTGTGTTATGCCAGAGTTGTGGTTTATACCACATATTAGGCCAGAAATAAATATATGTTTGGAAAAAGAGAAACAAAATGAGTCAAAGAATTAATAAAGTTATAGGTAGATAAAAGGAGAAAAGAAATCAAAGAAATTTTTATTGTAACCAGCAGAGAAAATGCAGTTAGTGGATAGGGTTTTGCCAGGAAATAGCTTATGACTTTCAAAATAGTGTTGGCTGAAAACTGAGATCAAATGTTCTGTTGCAATAACTTCCTAGAAAAATCCTAGTGTTTTTCTTTCCACACTGAACAGTTTTCATGCCTCTCTGTAAATTGGAGAGTTATTACAGACATTGAACAAGGTTTATGCTAGCAATAGAGCAAAGCCTGTTTCCAAACTTTATCCACTATATTGTGTGCTTTTTTCATATATTCATGGTGGACAAGTTTACATATTTGTCTGTTTTTTAAAATTTATTTTATGAAAGGCTCTAAATGTAGATATGCTAACATGAAAAAAAAGTAAAATTATTAAATTTTATAGCTTCTCATACTTAAAGAATTTTTCACCTCAAAAATTTCTAAGATCTTAAAATCCAGTAATATTTATAAATGTATAAATATTTGTGGGTTGAACCTCAATAAGAAACATTAAATTTGCAAGTCAGAAGTGCCTGGTTAGAGTCTCTATATTCAAAGTAAAAAAAAAATAGTAGTTTTTGAGGCTTTTTCCCATGTTGCACGTATATACTTACAAAAACTCATTTAAGATATTAACTTTATAAATCATGAAATATAAATTTGTATCTACATATAAACTTACATTGATCAACCTTAATATTTATATCAATAATATTCATTTCATCTCTTTGTTGCATTTCTGAATGGAGGAAAGAAACCCCTATTTTATCCTGAAAAATGATAAGGTAGAAAGTAGAACATTTTATAGCTTCAGATAAATGTCATATTTAAAGTTGTGGTGAAACTTAAAGACTTACAGTTTGATAGATAAGTAAAATTTGGAACTCGATTTTAAATGAATGAGTTTTATTTTGTTCTACTTCCTGATATTTTGTTTTGATGACAGGGAAATAAAAATAAAACTTTTGATATGCATATGGAATCAACACGTCATTTTATTAAAATGGATGTATGTAGTAGCTGCAGGTTGCGGAAGATTATATTTGATTCTCATTTCTAGGAGATGTCTTGAATATATAGGAAGATCATGAATAGTTATCACTTTATATGTAAATTTTGAGTGGAGGGCATGTGAAAGAAATGTGGAAAAATGTTAGGAATAACACTATTTAGAATTAGTTTGAATACGATTCTCTTTTCCTTTCAACAAAAACCATGGCAAAAATCCTTCTTTTAGAAACAAAAGTTAAGGTTTAAATATGAACTGGAATCATGGGTCATTCATATAGAAGTTTACTAAGTATGCAAATTAATAGACATTAAGTTTATTCATAGAACATTTGAATTTGAGTAAGCTTTAAAGCTAGTACAAATCTCAGCAGCATATAATACCGAGGTATTTCCAGGCTATCTTAAAATATCATAAGGCTTCTCCATAAAGCATGAACCATGAAGATACCAGCAATTCTGTAAGAACCATGCTGTTCTTTGGCTTTGTGTCAACTTGCATTTTAACGCACCCAGCAGTTCACAACAGCTCTGGCCCAGAACAATATCTGACATAGAAAGCTTACCACAAAAGCTATTTGGCTTTTAAAAAGCCCAGTGGGTCAATACTTATCTGATATAACTTTTCTTGCAGCATCTGAATCTTCTGACATAATTAGCTTGATGCCCTGAATGTTTTTTTAAATTGGTACACATTTTGAAATTATTTACCTACAGAGAATATAAACTTGG
This sequence comes from Arvicola amphibius, assembly GCF_903992535.2. Classification (NCBI taxonomy): domain Eukaryota; kingdom Metazoa; phylum Chordata; class Mammalia; order Rodentia; family Cricetidae; genus Arvicola; species Arvicola amphibius. Next base: position 16,618,714 of record NC_052063.2, on the reverse strand, counting down.
ACCATGTGAGCCAAATGAAATGTTGCAGGAGTCAGTATCCAAATAGCTATTGTGGAAACAAAACCACACATTTTAAACTTGAGTCTCTTTTTACTTGACCTCTGAGTGTCTCTATGACACTAAATAAGGCTAAATGCTTTTATGAAATGGTATTTATGTATTGATGATGTGTTCCATATGATCTCTAGATTATACTTCAACTTACAACAGTTGCTCTGTCCTGTGTAGGAATACATGTTTCTGGAGGTCAGGCTCCTTATGACATGTTATTGATATTATTATTATGTTTTATATCTTGACTTGAGTGTTGACTCCATTCATAAGATTCTCAAAATATAATCTCTGTGTATTAATTACATCAATGACACTTAAGGGAAGGAACTTTCCACACAACTAGATTTTGCAATTTTCCAAACAGCTTTATGATATATTAAAGACCTTGGATAAAGATCAAGCATCAGGTACATAAATTAAACACAAATGCTTAGTAGCATGCGCAACCTACCTAGCAGAGACTAAAACAAAGTAATATGTATCCAAATGAACTTAATTAGACATTTGAGTTTTCATCTAAATTCCCTCTCAATTATTTAAACCTATGCCGAGAGTCAACTTCAGAAGCTGAACTAAATCATTAATACTTTGATGTCACATATGATATTTTAAAGCAAGGATTAGAATTGTGAGCGTTTTTTTATTCAAAAAAGAAATAGAATGATGAATAATGATTAAGAATAAAATCAAGGACATTGAGCAATCTGGGAACATTTTCTATTAAGCATTCCCCCATTTCCAAATCATGCCTCTTATGCTCCCTAGCTGTTTATTCTTTTCTTAGCTAAAATACGGGTTAACAGAAGCACAGATTTTTTTTTTTTATTACTTGACAGGTATAATGCTTATGTCAAACACTTTGGAATACTGATTGGCCCTGTATAGCTGGTTTAGTCACTAAAACAGAAAAGGAGAAGTGAGTTTCTTTCCAAATGTATTGATTAGGAAAATGAATATTAAAATTAATGATAAATACATTTATTGGAAACCAAATCACATTTTATCATTGACAATCATAAAATTAATGTAGCATATGATTAAACAAACACACCAATTCCTCTGGTTATCTTAGTGTTGTGAAGTCTCAGTCTTCAGACCCATAAATAGCTGTGAACTGAACTAAAGTTTAACCTGTAAGATTTGACATTTATGTCCCAGACAGTCTTTAGCTTGACAAGTAACCTGACTGGCCCTGGTGTATTAACAATACAAAAACTAGTAACTAAGGAGAAAAAAATTGGAGCATAAAGGAATGGTGGGGAGGTGGCAGGAGAAGAGAGAGTGTGGGAGAAACAGATCACAATGAACAGCATTTGTGTGAAACTGGGAAAGAACCAACTTTATGAATGAAATCTGTTCCAAAATATCCCAGAGTTTCATCTACCAAAGTAATTCAAGAAATCTTTTGTATAATACCTCATAATACATCAAGACGTTAGAAAATATTTTAACCTGTAGATGGACCTGCAATAAAGTATTATTTCCTTATAATATCCTGATAAAATGACTTTTGTTTGGTTACGATCACAAACCAGTTTTTCCTCAGTGCATTCCTCCCTCCAGCAAAGGTTCAATGTATCTGATTGGTCAAAGTCAAAACTCTTGCTACTTTGTTCTGCCAATGTCAACTGCTGGAAGTTGTCACCTATTCCATGAGCTGTGTAGCTGTGTGGAGTAGGGTGACTGATGTCCAATAGGTGAAAAGTAACCCTCGTAAACATCAGAATAAAATAATTATTTTTAATAAAGTTTCAAGGATATTTAGACAGTCAACTCTGTCTTCTAAGATGATTTTTGATTCTTTGACAGTGCCATTATGTTAAATGTAAATTGATTCTAACTATGCACATTAGGTAGTTAATGAATGTCCTTAGACTACAAAACATTTTCTGTTTGTATTAAATAGTACATGTTTTGTTTCATAGCAAAAATATTAGTATATTAATATTGAAGTCAATATCCAGTATATATTGATTTTAATTATATAAACCAATAATTTTATTATTGTTGTTTAATGTGATATAAAATTATTTAATGTGGAATGTTAATATTATTAGCAATTTATACGCATATTTTTTTCAAATTAAATAAAGGAAGTCTCAGAAAACAGATAGTAAACATTATTTTTTTCAATTCTCTTCACATTAATAAATTCTCCTGATAATAAAAACTAAAATTTTGGTCATTGACAGAATGATATCTTCCCCTATTGATATACATATTACTATGGTTAAGTGTGTGCATTTTGTGGAGCAATGCTAACACTTAATAACACTGTTTTAAAATATGAATACAAAAGCATGCTATATTAGTGGCATGGTGTTTTCTATTTTCATTGACTCATCTTATAATGTGAACAAAAGTTTTTCATATGTCTTTACATTTGGTTTAGAAGTCTCATCCTCAATAAAGTCATTGTATGTGTGCTTCTAGGAGCACAGGCCACCTAACTAGACTGTTCCAAAGCAACTTTCAGTTGAATAAAAGGAAATAAAGATGCCCAGGCTTTCTGGATATTTGATTTTCCATTTTGCCTAAGAATATTTTTTGGGGGGAAAGTAGGTAAGTATCTGCTTACTAATTTTTAAAACCTAAATAGCCAAATATCCAGAATCATATTTACAATTCACTGCTATGCCAAACTTTCATTCTCTTATTGGCAAGGGAAATTGCTTGGATATTGTTTGCTGCCAGCACAGTAATTCTGTTTGATTCTGCCCACTTACTTCTCTGACACACACTGGCAATGCACCAAGCTTCCCCAGGACAATGAGAACATGTCCTAACTTAATTGTATAAAGAGTTCTGCTTTTACCATACAGTAAAACTTCTTCTTTTTCTGTGTAAAAAAAAAGTGATGGGATTGCAGAGTTCCAAAAGTTCTACTTTGCATTAGATTTCAGGATTATCAAAAACACACACCTGCAAGCAGGCACACTCACACCTCTCCCACGTGCAAGAAGAAGAGCTATTCTCACAGCACGTACATTCACACCAGTTAATAATAGAAAATATCATTCTCTTTTATGTGATAAAGATAAATTATCTGATTGTCACATATTTTCTAAAATGTTAACAAAGGCGAAGAACCATTTCAATCCCATAAAATATTTAAAAGCTCTTTTAGTAAAGGTATCAGTTTTAAGTTACTTCATATTAGGTTATAGAACTAAGAAATGTGCACATTATATATAATCCTTAACCAAAATCATTCTGCCTAAATCATCTTTTAAAATTGATGTCATTATTTCCATATTAAACATGAATAACTGAACGCTTAGTGGAGCTTTATTTGATTAGCCATATTATTAACAATAATAGGTAATGGAACCGAAGGAGGAATACCGCTAAAACTTAGGAATCCATTATAAGTATTCTTAACTAAACTTTCATGAAAGAAGAGGAGGGAAGAAGCACAGAAGGAAAAAAAGCTTTGAAAAGCAAAGTTCTGGGCCTTAGTTGCCTCTGCACAACTGTGGGTAGGGCAGCTGCATCTGAGCAATATAATGGTGATGTATAAATCACCGTCCTAACATTCAAAACAACTAGTTGTGTTTATAAATTGGTAATTATGCCTGTGTCTTAATGAGGGTTATTGCTGCAATGAAACACCATGAGCAAAAGCAAGCTGCTGAGGGAAAGTTTTACTGGATTCCCTACGTCTGTGTCCATCATCAAAGGACGTCAGGATTGGAATTCAAGCAGTACTAGAACCTGAAAACAGAAGCTGACAAAGGAGTGCTGATTACTGTTTCATAATCTGTGAATTTCCCAGCAGGGTTTCTTATAGAACCAAGGACTACCAGCCCAGGGGTGTCCCAATCCACCAGGGGCTGTAGTGTGGGACAGATGTCTATAATTCTGTCAATTATATTTTAAATAAACGCTGATTGGGCAGTAGCCAAGCAGGAAGAATAGGCAAGACAAACAGACAGGACGTAGAGGTGGGTCAATGAGAACAGGAGAATTCTGAGAAAGAGGATGCCCATTCTTTGGGAGTCCTGGCCCAGACACAGAAGAAACAAGATGTTAATGCCTCGCTGAAAAAGGTACCAAGTCATGTGGCTAACATAGACAAGAATAATGGGCTAATATAAGTTATAAGAGTTAATAAGAAGCCTGAGCTAATGGGCCAATCAGTTTATAGTTAATTTAGACCTTTGTGTAATTTCTTTGGGACTTAACAATTGCAGAAACTGGGCAGGACAGAAATCTCTGACAACAGGGCTGGTCCTTCCCGTCAAAATTAATTAAGAGAAAGTCCTGGAGGCTTGCTTACGGACCAGTCTACCCTCTTCTCAGATGACTCTAACCTTTGTCAAGTTGACAAAAAATGCTCCACTTCAGCCTAATAAGAACAGAAGGGGTTAATACAGTTTATATAATCTTCCATTTTTTTTCTGAGTGGGCTAATACTGGACAAATAGTAGCATTTATTAAAAGAATTGCCGGGTGGTGGTGGCACACGCCTTTAATCCCAGCACTCGGGAGGCAGGGGCAGGTGGATCTTTGTGAGTTCGAGGCCAGCCTGGTCTACAAGAGCTAGTTCCAGGACAGGCTCCAAAGCTACAGAGAAACCCTGTCTCGAAAAACCAAAAAAAAAAAAAAAAAAAAAAAAAGAATTGTAATATGGGTGACTCCATACTTCAAAGTACACGGATTTATTTAGGCCCCATCTATCTATAAAAAATTATAATTTGCATGTTCAGTAGTTTTGTGGAGTGGACATGAAAAATGAATATAATATCAAATTATAGAAGAATTTTCAAACTTCTGTGTAATTACAGCTCTATCTATATCTATCATCTGTCAAACTTTCTAAAGTCTGTTTAAATATATATCCTGTTTATCATCATCATCATCATCTTGACCATAAAACTGCATTTTATAAGTTCTATAACTGTGTTTATCACATTTTTAGTGCAATAAAGTTGGCTAAGTTTTTGTATCTGTGCACTGTGGTGAGCCTATATGGTAATTAGTAAAATTAGCACATGAATTTGGCAGTACAAGAAAATACCCAGAAAACTTAATCATTGAAAATATTAGTTTATAGAGAGTAAACATAATATTATAATAAAGTTTTTATGAGATTGTAATTACTGTTTAGAGTAATCTGGCTAATTATGTTTTGAATTAACAAGAAACTGTTAATTTACTGTTATTATTGACATAGACAATTAAGTATCTATAAACTAAAATATAAACACAGACACCCTGATACTAAGATAGAACCAATGTACCAAAGCCTCATTCTTGGAAATGTATTTTTCAAATTTACTAAAAAGTAGATTTCACATTTATTTATTATCCTAAAAATGGGCATAGTTTTCTTTATATCAAATACTAAATATCAATAAATATTTAATCCAGGACTTACCAAATATTGTCACTCAACATTTCACTAATTTTTAATGTAATATTAATCCTTTCTTCAAAATTTTCATGCTTATGCATTGCAATTTGAGCATTTCCACATCTTGACTGCTTCTGACTTTGCGTAGAACTTTACCTACTAAATCTCTTCCTGACTTTCTTGTTCTCTCCGTGTCTCTGTCTCTTTTGCTATCTCAAACAATTTGGTGTCAACTACAACTTCAGATATGTTTAAAGAGAGGCAAAGGAAAAGAGTGGAATAGTAAGGGTTAAATTAGTTTTAGGGTGGAAAGAGTATGGAATACAGGAAGGGGTAAATAACACTAAAGAATTTTGAAAAAATCATATGATAATTTGGTACTATAAAGCTACCACACACACACACACACACACACACACACACACACACACACACAAGTAATCTGTGAGTACAACATGTTGTCTGAGGTTTCTGTCCTGCCTAGTTCCCATAGTCATTAAGTTCCTAGGAAACCACAGAGACCTACATTAATTATAAACTGGTTGGGCTAGTATCCCAGGCTTCTTATTAACTCTTATAGGTTATATTAGCCCATTCTTCTTGTCTTTGTTAGCCACGTGGCTCGGTACCTTTGTCGGCGAGGCAGTCACATCTTGCTTGCTCTGTGTCTGGCTTCCTCTCTGACTGTTTGATGACTGTAGACTGAAATGTTCCTCTTATCAGAATTGTTGCCCTGTCTCTACTTCCGGCTGGTTGCCGTCATCCTGCCTATACTTCCTACCTGGCTACTGGCTAATCAACATTTTATTAAACAAATACAAGAAACAAATCTTTATAGGGTAAAACCATTGTCTCTCTTCACTCCCCCTTTTCTTTTTTTAAAACAAAAACTCCAAATCAAATGTCCCTTGTTTAGTTTTCTTCCTGACCATTATCCATACAAATTGTAACCAACATTCTAAACAAAGAAAAATATCCATAATCCAGTTTTTGGGATGTGGGCATATTTTTCTAGGCTACTTCCTGCTGATTAGGGACTCTGATAATCTAATGGGGACCTAAAGAAAATTTAGAATTATAATCAAGTCCTGACTGGAGTATCCCATGAGGCTTGATCATCGCAGGCAGCAGTCTTTGGACTGTTCTGGAAATAGAGCTCAGACATCTGGGCCATTCCTCCTATCAGAGATTCCTCAGGATGTCTTCCTCGGTCACACCTGATTTTTCTTAACAAAGAATCCACAGTCTCTCATTTTCTATGGAAACAAAAACAAAACCTCTTCTCCAAAGTAACATATCTTTTGACTTAAATTTTAAAGACAAAGCATTTTCGAAATATAAATGTTGGATTAATCTAGGACCATTTATAATCAAATGTCTGTTAGCAGGTTTTGCTCCTTCCTCAGTCATCAGACAATTTAAAGACAACACAAAAACATATAGTATAGTATATTATACAGGCTCTGTGTGTATTTTTTATCTCTGTGTGGCTTTATTTTAATCTCTATTTCATTTATTTTTATTTTTTGGTTTTTTGAGACAGGGTGTCTCTGTGTATTTTAGCTTCCTAAAATTCAGTCTGTAGACCAGGTTGTCCTTGAACTCACAGAGATCCACCTGTTTTCTCCCCCAAGTGTTGGAATTAAAGGTGTGTGCCACCACACCCAACTACTTTTTCTTTTTTTTTTTTTTCATTTTAAACCATTTCGAGGTTTTATTCATCTGAATCTATCTTTACTGAACATCTCTCTTTATCTGACCACACAAGTCTTTATTTTGATAAGCAATATGGCTAAGATTAAAGCCTTGGCTTTAATGGCTGGATCCAGCCCATTCCTTAGCTTTCTGAGAGTCTAGCCTCAAGGCAGAGGTACAGAAGCCACATTTATTGGCACAACTCTGTGACATTTCAAGGTCCCTGACACCACCAAGAAGCATGCTGTGGGCAATTCATAAACACTATTTAAGTGTTTGGTGGCAGGTCCTTTTAAAAGAGTTTCAAGATTTCTCAGCTAAAGCTTAGTCGGGAAGCCTCTCTTACAATAATTTAGCAAGAATGAGGTAGACTAAATCCACATATTACCTGAAAGGGCTTGGAAAAAATTTTAGACACTAAAAAACAAAGTTTAGCTGCATTTATTTTCAGGAATGGCCTTTGCTTGCTGGTAGCCTGTTGTAGCTCCTTTAACAGAAGTTTGTGTGATTCAGCCGTAGCAGAAAAAAAAAAAAAAAAAGCTGCAGTTTTGAAATGCTGGCATTCTGGACCATGGCTTGAACTCTGACTCTGGAGGTCCGGCTATGGAGCACTTGAATGAGGTTTGTGGGGCTAGGTGTTTGTATGCCCACTTGGGGAAGTGGCTGAGACCATGCCCAAAACTCAGTGCCCCCTGCCTATGCAGGTGGTGGGTTCAGGACTACTAGGAGTACACAGGCAGGAAATCATGGAGGATTCCTGCCACTATACACAGAGATATTTCCAGGCTGCACAATGTTCTGCATGGCATATTTAGTTATTACTCAGAAAAAAAGGGATTATGTGCTTCATGTTCATTCTCAGAGTTAAAGTGCTGAGCACGGCTCCTACCTGGAGGTCCCAGAGCTGGCAGTATGTATCTGGTGGATGCATAAATATTGTTGTGATTGAGTAGCCAAACAGAATAAAATTGCACCAAATTTATTTTCATATGAAAAATTAGATTCATCTTCAAATGCAGCTCTTTCATTGGGAAGATTCTTTCAATATTTACATCATTGTTTTCAGAAATGAATGATTACTAAGATAATGAAGCTGTAAAAAGTTAAAACTGAAAGTCAAAAAATTTGTGGATTTACCCTGTTGGCCATTATGTACAATCAATTTTGTAATTAAGTTCAGAAGTGCATATATAATTCTACATGTATTTTACTTGAATAAACATATTGGGCACATACACACACACACATACACACACTCCCCTCACATGTATATGCATAAACATACATACAAACATGTATTCAGATGTAGATATAGACACAAGTACACATAGGTAGATATTAATTTTTTCCTTTGGCTTTTAGACACAAATGAATTCATAGGGAGCTGATAACATGCAGAGATTTTTTTTTATACTTCTTGAAGAGCAGTACAAGCCTAAAGATAAGAACAATAAAATCATATGCTTTACATGCATGTGCACCTTCATATCACTTAGAGCTACATGGAAAATCCATCCCTGAACCAATTTTCCCAGAGTTCTTATCTACAGCTTTCCTGATTCTGAAAATGAAAATGAAGTTAGAATGCTCCAAAATATTTGTCAAACACCGAGGCCCAGCAAGTCATGGTGAGGGCACAGTTATTCGTCACACTGTTGGACAGAGGAAAACTTAAGCACACAGATGAACTCACTATGGTTTCAACAGCCTTCGCCTCGAGCAGAGTTATCGTATTAAATGTCACATAACCAAGAACACATCCATTCAACACCAAGTAGCTCTAGACTCCCGTAGGTCCATTACATGTTTACATGGCAAGTAGAACTTGGTGTTACAGTTTATCTTACATAAGGCAAAAAGCATCATGGCAAGTTATCTCAAAGCACAATAGGTTTTATAACTTGTGTCTCTGAGCAGCTGCTCCCTGTCTGACTGACCACACCATGGTCTGAAAGGATTTCTTATGTAATTCTCCCCATAGTAAAGAAATTGAAAGTGTCTCTTACCAGACTGGAATAATGCTTCAAGCTTGCTGTAGCACTTTGTGGAGTTCTTGTTTGAAAAGACAGATTGACAGCGGCTTTGTGTACACAACTGATCTGACTGATCTCAGGTTTCTGCACAAAAAAAAAAAAAGTGTAATTGGCTCTCAAGAAAGTGATGGAAACATTCATCACGATGGCAGTTGCCTGTTGAATCTAGTCACTGTTGCCCTTGTAGACTTTTTCTAAATAGGCCAATTGCATTTCTCTGTTCAATCCCAGCTGTTTGAATTACCCCAGTCAATGCTGAGATGAATATCTTTGAAGAAAAAAAAATGGATTTGTGTGGACCAATCCACTGTGTGGTCACCTTTAGTTTCTGAAAGTACAGGCTCAGACTTAAAAAAGACACATGATTTTAAATTAAGACTCTATCATTCCATAAATTGACTGAGTATGTACAGGACTTTATATTTTACAAGTGGAAGGACTAAGCCTACTGTCATAGCACAATGCCTGATGCTAATGAGGTGTCAGCATTATTAAGTGTCTTTCATTGGTTATTTGATAGCAGATAAGTGAGCATTCTACATCTCTGTTTTCCACAGATGTCATATCAATGATGCATATGACCTACCCTGGAGTCTGAATCCAGCTGTTCTGTGTTTCTAAATCTCATTAAATATTCCACTGTTCTTTTGCCCAAACCTTCAAAGGGGCCCAGACACAATCACATCTTTCAATTTTTATGGGATCAATGAAGGGGGGGGGGGTCACACAAGCCTGATTCTTTTTCTGATTTTTAACATTCAAATTGTATGGGAACATTAGCTGATTATAACTATGAATGGCATATTCTTGTGACCAAGAGAATTTCAATGCTAGATCAAAATGTAAGCCCCAATTAAAAAAAATATGACTTCAAGCTGAATAGTTCTTTGTGGTGATCTAAGCCAGAAGCTCATTTTACAGCTATACAAGTATGTTATCTCTGTTTTCTCCCTTGTGTGTTTAAAGACTGGTTAACAGTTATTAGCTTTGCCACAGTTGAAATAGTAAGAACTGACCACTTAGAAAGCAGTGAGATATCACTGCAGTTTTAGAGTCATTATTTTGATTATGTAATTTATATAGATTGAACAAAAATACAAAATAATCATAACTTTATATATTGATGTTACATAACTATCTAAAATTTATGAATTATTTCAATTCCTGTTTTTACAAGCAAGCAAAATTAGTCTAAAAATAGAAAAATTTATTGTTGAAAGATAATTATATCATCCACCAAACTGACAATAATCCACAACACTGAGGTTGAATTTTCATCACCCATGTGTTCAACAATTATATATAATAAAATCATTATTATAAATGGTTTAGAATGTTTTAAATAGGACCATAAAACATTGGTCCTTGAATACAATGTATTTAAACCTTTGTTTCTAGAATACTAGTGGCATATAATTTATGAAAACAGAGAACGTCAGAAAATAATGTTATTTAAAGTATCAGATTTTTATGATTTTATTGAGAGGTGTTTCTATTCATTTAAAAAGGAATATAGGGTTCATCAATAAATATGGGCTAATGTTTTAATAGTGAGTATGTGCTTAGGGTTCATAAAAATATTTTGAAATAAGTTTTAAGATGGATTCAGTCATTGTTTTTAACATCCCATTTATATGTATTACTCTATGTAGCCACAAAATAATTGCTACAGATGTCATAGTCAGATAGTGGGTTTCAACATAACTCAGCTATGATTACTTTGTATGACCAAATCTACAATGATCACTTAAATAAATGTATTAAAATGAAGCAATAAAGAAAAAAGACATAGCCCTATGGTTTCATGTCCCCTCTGTATTTATTTGTGTTTCTGTGTTACTTTACTCCACAGAATAGGATTTTGTTTTCAACAACGTGATACACCTTTCATTATTAAAATTATGGCTTGTAGATGTAGTTATAAATACCTGTAGAAATACTTTCCAGCCACTTTGTGTCACAGAAAGTACCTAGGATGTCCCTAAAAAGAATGTTCTGTTAAATTCCTAACCATGAGTGACAAACAAACCTAACTACTACAGAGTCGCTCTAATTATGCCAGATGTTAATGCCTTAAAAACTGCTGAGAATTGTAGTTCCTGTACGTATGTACCCACTCATCCCAATACATATCAATTATTTCTGAATTGATTTCTAATTCCTTTTAAATGACCAAACAACTTTATAATGGAAATACTCATCAGTTCTTCTATCTTCAATAAATCTTTCTCATCAGTGTAGCATGTTGATTTAATACTCCTGTGCATTTAAAGTTAAAGCTTCCTCACTCTCCCACATTTTTCTTGTACAATGTTCTTTCCTAATTAATTAGAAAATATTACAAAGTATCTATTACATTTTTTACCAATTAATTCTTATAAACCACTCCATCTCTCAAGTCAGTAAAAACAGACCTGTTTCTATTTAACTTCTAAGGATTGACTCATTCCTTCTTGAAACCTTCTTTTTTCATATCTGTAAAAAAGTCCCTCAACATTTAAAATCCTCATATCACGAAGTTATCTGAATCACAAGCTTATTTTATGTCTTCTTTGTCTGAATAATTCTGAAATACTACTTGACTAGTCTGGTATCTTCCCAGACATGAATTTTATCTCAGTACTGCTGAACACAAATTTTTTTTCTTTTTTTTTTTATTAAAGATTTCCATCTCCTCCCTCTTCCCTCCCCTCCCTCCCACCCATACCCCCACTCCACCCCTCTCCAAGACAAAGAGCCATCAGGGTTCCCTTCACTATGTTAAGTCCAAGGTCCTCCCAGCTCCCCCTAAGTCCAGGAAGGTGAGCAACCAAACTGACAAGGCTCACAGTGAGCCCATCCATGCTGTAGAGGTCATGATGAACACGAATTTTTTTCTGTTTCCTGGCTTTTCTATTGAACGCTATATGATGCTCCATCTGTGTGTTGTATATTGATTTGAACTCTTGGATCTCCAAAAGAAAAAAATCACTAGTTAAAATATGGCCTAACAATTAAGTTAATTTTACCCTATCCTTTGCAAACCAGACTTTGCTCCATTCTTCAGTAGTTTAGCAAAGTTCAACAATTGCTCTATTGACGATGTGTGTGGTTTTTTTTTTTTCAGACTAGATTCAAGAGAACTAAAATACAGTGAAAGAAACCACTCTCCCAGTTGTTGGTCGTCCATTTAACAAGTAAGAAGAATAAAACCTGTTGCTTCAAAAATTGCTCACATTTTCTTTCTTATTAGAGTTATACACAGATAAAATCCACTGTGGCTAGCAAACACAACAAGATTAAAAGAGTCCCTAAAGCATACATAAAAGTAAGAGCTCTAACATCAAGAGTGCTGGGAGGGTGAGGGGAGCTTGGAGGATCACAGGAGAGAAACTGTGGTCAAGATGTATAAGAGAAGAATATATCCAATAAAAATTTTAAAAATTCACTGTGAAAATTCATTTTGTTATTCACTTTAGAACTATTACTTTGTTTGGTGTTATATTTAATCTATATATCAAGTATCTATTCATGGGCTTGTGTGTGTGTGTGTGTTTGAGAGAGAGAGAGAGAGAGAAGGGAGGGAGGGAGGGAGGGAGGGAGGGAGGGAGGGAGGGAGGGAGGGGGAGGGAGGGAGGGAGGGGGAGGAAGGGAGGGAGGGAGGGAGGGAGGGAGGGAAGTGGTATTCCTTCTGTATATGTGTTGCTTTTATTGGTTACTGAATAAAACCGTTTTGGCCTATGACAGGGCAGAATATAGCTAAGTTGGAAGAGATATATAGAGAGAGTAGGTGGAGTCAGGGAGATGCCATGTATCTACCAAATAAGCAAGATGCCATCTAGCTGCCAGAGCAAGAAATAACAAACCACAAGCCTCGTGGTAAAATACAAATTAATAGAAATGGGTTAATTTAAGATATAAAAGTTAGCCAGAAATGTGTTTGAGCTAGGGCCAAACAGTGTTGTAATTAATACAGCTTATGTATGGTTATTCCAGTCTGGGTGGCAGGGAAATGGAGCAAGCAGTCTCCGTTTAGTGTGTGTGTGGTGTGTGTGTGTGTGTGAGTCTGTGTGTGAATTAACTAATAGACTGGCATATATTCCTCAGGATACATTATTTGTTGATAGGCTTGTGATACCTGCTGTTATGCTAATGGTTCATTTTGTACAGATGATAAGATCATATTGATCAAGTTGATATATTAAAAAATATAAAAATGTGAATAAATACTATCTCAGGAAAACAACTACAGACTGCTGCACTGCTGGGGCAGCCTGGCTGCAGAGACTGGCGGGTGGCTGGGGGGGGGGGGGGGGTGCCGGGATTGAGACACGGAGGCTTCTTTTCAGGTGGAAGAACAGCAAGCTTTATAGTGCCTCAGCTAAAACCTTTTATACTGCTACTGCTTCTGTGGAAACCCATGGGCCAGAAAGAACACAAGCATCCTTGTCAATTACAGACCACAAGGGAGTTCCGCTGTCAGTCTGGGGGAGTGAGGGCTGCTAGATCACAACACAAACAACCTTGGCAAAGTGAACACTGCATTAATCTTCAAAATAACACACCTTTATGGTATAAAAATTACTTTTAATATGTGTCCCATTTATGATGCAGTTGTTTTAAGGTGATGCGTATTTATTAAGCCAATGTTTTTGAAGGATAAATAAGCAGGGTTTACCATGCATTTATACATATATTTTCTTACTGTATTTTCTATTACATTATTAAAACCATGTACATCTTGTCTTCTGCATAGTCCACCATTCATGTAAGAAGAAAATGCTGTCTGACTTATTTATTTTATCCTTCTTATGTATCTAATTGTCATGAATCATAGATTAAAAAAACATGGATCTTACAGTTATCAGAAAAGAGGGTTAAGTATGTACACAATATGGTAAGTTTGTTTTATTTTATTTATCAATAGCTGCACATCCATTTGTTCATATGTGGGAAAAGGGTGGTAATATGCCTACTGCTTAGATTTGGAGTTTATATAAGGTAACTATATTTTTAAGATAGCATTATTTAAGATAACTCTAAATAATGGTAACTCTAAATTTATAATAAGGTCCATTTAAAAATGACCAAATAGACCTTTATATATATAGAAAACATAAGCAGTATATATTAATATAAAAAGTTGTCATATAAATACTTAGAAGTACAAAGCCATTAACTAATATACAAATGCTCGTATCTCCATGAAACATGAGTGAATTCTAAAAATGATAGCTTTGGAATGTGATTTGAAATAAACAAATATAATAAATAAGCAATGCTAAAGAGAAAGTTAATAACAATGAAACTCTAAAGTCGGAAGAATACTCTGGAATTGTGAATTTTTAAAATTTAAGTCCTACTTTGAGTTTGTGGCTGTGAATTAGCACTTCATCCTAAGGAAAGAAAAGAAATAATTGAAGCACCTTGATTATATCTGCAAGTATCAAGAACTGGGTCAATAAGATTATAAAAGTTCAGAGATCATTATCTACTACTAAAGAAAAATCCTATATTGGATACAAATCTGTTATGCTAAGAAAGCAGAAAGATTAAGAGATTTATTTGCAACGAAAAGTCCTTGGGTTGACCAGAGTCTAATCCCATTGTTATAAATAGACTTGATTTAGAGTCTTTCTCAACACTTTTCCATGAGAAAAAAATGTAAAGATTGTTTTCCATACAGAAAAGTTTAGTGCAAAACATGAGAGGGAGCTGGGAGCAAGATAATGCCCATTTTTAACAAGACCCTGAACATACAAATGAACAAATTACAAAATGGATGAATTAAAATCCAAATATAAATTTTATTTAGGATGATGCATTGTTCTTACCCTGTATTTCATCACATTAACTAACTCTATGTTAATCTTAAATATGGCTAAAGAAAGTTTTCCCGAGGCCAGCCTGGTCTAAAAGAGCTAGTTCCAGGGCAAGAACCAAAAGCTACGGAGAAACCTTGTCTCGAAAAAAATTTTAAAAAAAGAAAGTTTTCCTGTTCCTATTGGCAAAATATAAATATGTTTGCATCTTATGAGCTAGATTCTATCAGAAAGCAGACCAAGGATTGTTTGGAGAAGTGCTAGGCTTTGGAATAAGCTGGGGACATCATTCCATACCAAAAGGTTTTATTTGTCTATATATTTACAATCTGTATATATGTATCATCAAAATATCTACATTAAAAGAATTTTCGGTTGTAAATTTAATTTCACTAAAACGTAATAAGCCTAAGAAAAATGATAATGAGTATGTGCAGAGAGATTAATATGACCTGGATTTGAGCCCAGCCTCAACAGTGTACCTGTAATCTGGTATTTACAATTGTCACCTGTGCCCTCTGGGGCTATAACCCTATAGGGCTTTAGAGCCATGGCTTGTGGAAACAGGTCTCCCATGAAAAGCCCATCACAAACTCACCCCCTCTCTTCCTCTCACCTGTGCAGGTCCCAATTTAAGAAAACCAGTCAAGCAAAAGTCAGTTCTTAAAATTATGGCAATTATCATTCGACAGAGTAGTTACCAAAGCCGATATGATGTGTTAATCATATTGTTTTGATGATACTGAAGAGATGACTAGGTGGTCATAACAGCATCGACTATTACTACAAAATAACCATTTTAAAGTACCATGTGAAATAATGTTGTCTTGAATTTGAAGGGAGAATAAAAGTAATAGAATTGAATTTTTGAAATACTTTTCTTAATCCTCTTTGGCTTTTGACTCTTACACCCCTCCTTTCTTATCTTCATCCTCTCTCCATTTTCTGTAACTTTATTCTTTATTCCATAATAATTGTATATTTACAGAACCTATCTTATAGTCCCATTGTTTGTCTGAATGTTTTAAATCCTGTATCAGATTCTTTCTCCCTTTTATCTGGTGTATTTCTAGGGCTTTACTAGGGCTTTCGTCTCCATCACTTAAAGAAACTCAACCCTTTTATTTATTATTTGTACATTAAGATACTGACTAATATTCACATATAGTTTAATAAAAACTTACAAGGATGTCATTCACTTCGAAATTTTATTTTTCTTGTCATTGATTAATATTTTTACTACTTGTGGCCAAGTTTTGATATTATTTAGTCTTCAGCTCTGATCCTTAAACTTTGTATATAACATTTTTTTTGGTTTTGGTTTTTTCGAGACAGGGTTTCTCTGCAGCTTTAGAGCCTGTCCTGGAGCTAGCTCTTGTAGACCAGGCTGGTCTCGAACTCACAGAGATCCACCTGCCTCTGCCTCCCGAGTGCTGGGATTAAAGGCGTGCGCCACTACCGCCCAGCTTGTATATAATATTTATTCATACTTCTCTCACCCTTTCCTATTAAACATGCAAAATATATTCATGCAACCTAAATTTTCTTCAACTTCACATTGCTACTCTGACTGTACTGTGTCTCATACTGTAAATAATTCACAGTCTTCAATTCTAGTGTGCCGGTTTTCAAGTCTACCATGGATATCTTAAAACCATTCTGGATGATGAATGATTCTGGTAATTACTATTTGGGACAAGCTGTTTAATAAGTAGGTTGTTTAACAAAAAGCAATTTTGGTTATTAAAAAATAAATGCATGATAACATGAAGATGGTTGTAGTGATTTTTGACATTATAATTTTTAATGGACCTTCACATAACACACTATGAATCAAAAACATAGTCGGTATTTTAGAAACAACTTACATAAGAAACATTAAAAAGTCTATATTAAACCAATCTTGAACTGTTTATGTCATACATTTTAATGTATTTTTCTTAATTCAATTTGTTTAGCTTATGATATATAAAGATGGTTTCCTATGTAGTTTATAGTCACAAACTGTGCAGTGTGTAGTTTAGAGTTGATAAATAGTATAGACAGAGCTAGTGTTAAAGGTAAGTCAAACACATCCACCCACAAACACGCACACGGACACACATCTACTTTCTCAGACTGTTTCTCCTAAGTCTTCTTGTCCCCTGCCAAGGTTAATTTCCTCCATAGATGCCATATCTTTACCCACTGCTTTTTGTGCTTTTAGAAAATAGAAGTGTCGCTGCCGGGCGGTAGTGGCGCACGCCTTTAATCCCAGCACTAGGGAGGCAGAGGCAGGCGGATCTCTGTGAGTTCGAGACCAGCCTGGTCTACAAGAGCTAGCTCCAGGACAGGCTCCAAAGCCACAGAGAAACCCTGTCTCAAAAAACCAAAAAAAAAAAAAAAAAAAAAAAAAAAAAAAAAAAAAAAAAAGAAGAAGAAGAAGAAGAAAGAAAATAGAAGTGTCACAGCCTGTCTTCTGTCTTGTTCTCTGACTTCTCCATTTCCCTTTAGTAGCCATACATTTCCTCCAGATACTTGATGGTTCTTATTCCATCCACCTGAGATTTCTGTGGTTTCCCTTTACCACGTAGCCTGTATGGTTTGCAAACAAGGAACTAGGAGGTTAAAACACTCGAAACCTACTTTATAGTAAGTGACAGACGAGAAGGAAAAGCTAAGTACCTATTCCATCTGCATGTTTTAGACAATACACCATGGGACATGGTCCATATAGCTCTCTGTCATTTAATTAAGTTCAATTTCTGAGAAGATATTAAGTGTTCTGTGCATCACAATGTTTAAAATGCTTGCTGAGCAATCATGAGATTTACAATTCAGGCCCAGGCACCACGAACACCTGCAAATTGTGTACCAAAGAGTGAGATGCTTTCTTCTGTTCTCTGCTTGTGCAGGGTATATGTACACATATTTTTATATGGGCAATGGTGACAAACAGCATGAAATAATAAATAAAATAAATCTTAAATAACAAAATTCAAAAAGAAATATCCAATAATGTAGTAAAATATAGATCAATAACCCAAGTACTTTTTTTCAAAAGAAAACATTCAGATTCTGACAAGCCTAAACAACTGTAGTCACTCACACAAATTACCTGGGAAATGAAAATCAAAACCACAATATAATGTCACTTCCCTCTAGTCCCAATGACTCTTATAAGAAAAATCAAGTGTCTGTGAGCATACGGAAACTTTCTATACCTTGGAGGGAATGTAAGTAAGTATAGCCACCAAACATAGCATCGTGACAATTCCTTTAGAAACAAAGTCATACTTGACACAGGATCCAAAATTTTCACTGTTTATGTATAGCCAAAGGAAATTTACTCAATATATCAAGTAGACACATGAACCAATATTTACTTCTGCCTATTCACAGTGGCCCTAATATTGAATCAATCACAGTCTCCTTTAACAGGTAATGGGCATATAAAATGTAATAGATGGAAAATTGAATGCTTTTCTGTTGAGGAAATTATTAACTTTATTTTGCAAAAAAAGAAAAAGATTGTACACAATAAAAACAAACAAGTAACTGCTGGATATCTCACCATTCTCTGTGTCAATCTGTATTACCATAGTAGAGTAAAACTGCATGATATTGGCATAAATGTCACACAGATCATTAGAATCAAAATGAAGAACAAGCCCTGATGCCATACTCTATGGTCACCTGATTTTGATAAAGAAGCCAGAAAAACACACTGGAAAAATAGTGAGCATCTCTAACAAATGCTGCTGGTCTAACCTTATGTCTGTATGTAGAAGAATGCTAATAGATCCATCCCTATTACCCTGCACACAACTCAAGACAAAATGGAACAAAGACCTCAACATAAAACTAGATACACTGAAGCTGATAAAAAAAAATAATGGTAGAAGAACCTTGAACGCATTAGCCCAGGAGAAGACTTCCTAAAAGGCATACCAGTAGGCATTAAGATCAAAAATTGATAAATAGAACCACATGAAACCGAAATTTTTCTGTAAGGTAAAGGACACCATAATTTGGACAAAGGGACAGACTACAGAATGAAAAGAAGTTTAACAAATTCCACATTTGGTATAGAACTACTATCCGAAAGATATAGAGAACTCAAGGAACTGGATATCACAAAAAACCCATTATCCCAATTAAATGGGTACAGATCGAAACAGAGAATTCCCAGTAGAAGTCACTAAAATGCTGAGAAACACTTTAGTAATGCTAAAGATCTGTAGCCACCAGAGAAATGCAAATGAAAGCAACTCTGAGATTCCATCTTACACCTGTCGTAATGACTAAGATTAATAAAACAAGTGATAACTCATGCTCACTAGAATGTATAGGAAGGGTCACACTTGTCCTTTGATAGGAGTATAAAGTTTTTCAGTCACAATAGACATCATCATAGTAGTTTCTCAAAAAGTTTGGAATCGATATACCTCTGAATCAAGCTTACTACTCGGTCAAACGCCCAAGGGATGATTCATTCTGCCACAGTGACACTTGTTCAAACATGTGTCATTGTTCAAACATGTTCTATGCCGCTTTATTCATAATAGTCAGAAAAATGTACTAAACAGAAGAATGGATAAAGAAAATGTGAAACAGTTACAAAAGGAATTGTTACGCAGCTGTTAAAAAAAAGAATCATGAAACTCACAGGGAACTGAATGAAACTAAAAAATAATCCTGAGTGAGGTAACCCACATCCAGAAAGATAAATATGGGATGTATTCACGTATATTTGGATATTAACCATTAAATAAATGATAAAGAAGCTACAGTCTGCAGACTCAGAGCATAGATGAAGGAAATAGATGTACACATGGATCTCCCCGGGAGGGGAAAATAGAAAAGATATTGCAACTGGACTCAGAGTGGGAAAGGACAGGAACAGGAGGATCAGGTGGGGAGCAGGAATGGAGATCGTGAGGAGGGAGTGAATACAGGAAAGACTGCTGGAAATGAGGAAATATGGAAACCTAGTATAGCAGAAACTTCCTAAAATATATGAAGGGGATGCCAATGGGGTCTCCTAATAATTGGAGAGAAAGAATCTGAACAGAACAACTTTTGTCACCAAACAAGGCTTCCACTAACAGGAATGAGTTACATTCAATTTAGCATTTTCCCATAGAAATCTCCTAACAACCCAAGCTGTTGCTAAGGCAGTGGATTGCTTCTGCAAACTAACAGAAGAAAACCAAGCACTTGCACAACACATTGAACATGGAGAAATTTACTTGATACCTACACGGAATTTTCTCCTCTACATTTTAGCATATTTGATGTGGGGAGGTGCTTTCTAAGCTACCAAAAATGAAATGTAAACACAAACCCAGCTATTAAACTTTTGACTTACAGTCTGTCCTACCTGCAAGGTATGGTAGGGTAATGGTGACCTAGAACTTGTGGAAGCCGAAAACCAATGTCTGATTTGACATTGATGAGACCCACGCCCAACATTTCTTGGGTGACCAACAGTCAGAAACTGGATAACTCAGAGACCTAGGTTTAAACCAAACAGAATTTATTTAAAAAATGTATCAATAAAATAACTCCTAATGATATCTGCTATACTCATCATCAGAGAAGCTTCCTTCTGCCACAGATAGGAACAGATGCAGAGACACACAGCTAGATATTACATGGAGAGAGATCTTTGGACACACAACTCTTAATGGGACGTCTCCATAAAATCCTACCCACCAGAGCTCAGAGAACCGTGCAAAAAGGAGACAGAAAGAGTGTAACTGTCAAAGGGAACAGAAGACACCAGAAGAGCAAGGCTTCTGAATCAAATAAGAAAGAGAGTGAAGCAGCAAGCACAGGGCTAACAGAAGTCTGCACAAGTTTCTTGGCATATATATTATAGCTTTTATCTTAGTATTTTTTATGAAACTCCTGAGTGTGTTTGTAGGGGATCTCTGATTATTGTGCAAGTTTTTAAAACTCTATTCCTTCTGTTGATTTACCTTGTCTATTCTCAAAGTGATGGATTTTGTTTTATTTTATATTTCACTTTATCATAAGAGATAAAAACAGAGTGGATCATAAGGGGGAGGCAAGAAGGAAGGAGCTAAGAGGAGCAGAGAGACAGGAAGCTGTAATTAGGATATACTGAATAAACAATAAACCATTTTCAATAAAAGGAAGAAAAAAGAAAAAAGAATAAAGAACCTGCAGTTTTCTTAGATAAATGAAAGTATTTGGTAGATTTGTGCCCAAGGCACACATTCATATAAAGGTTGAATTTATATTACTAGCACAAATTATAATGGCAACATGCATTATTATTTTATTAGTAATAGACAGTGTATCTATTCTGCCATACTGACAGGAGGCACAGGTCATTAGTCCAGTGTTAATCACAAGAATCTCCGAATATCCCACCTATGGGTACATGAGCATTTTAAAGATCATGAAGCATTATGAAATGCTATCTTGTAAATAAAAATATACATATTATTTTATTCAAAATATAAAGAACAAAGTAAGATCATTTGAGTGAAAATGGGTATACCTACAGAGCATTTTGTTAAATGAAATAATCCAGGTAGATTTAATGTTTTTCCATTTATTGAAAATAGATTTTTTTCATACAGTATGTTCTGATTATAGTTTTCCATTCTCTAACTCATCTGAGATTCTCCACAACTTCCCTTCCATCCAAATTCCCATCTGTCTCTCTGTAGCAAACAAACAGAGATCTAAATAATAATAATAAAATAATCAAGAACAAAATCCACCAAATCAGAATAGGACCAATGCCAAAACATAAGAAAAATAGCCAAAGAAAAAGCAGGAGAAGCACACACAGAAACAGAGGTAGAGAAAATTACATGGATGAGCAGGAATCCCCTAAAAATATCAAACCCGAGTTCCTATGTATGCAAAGGACCTTAAAAACAAGGAAGAAACAAATACAAGACCTGACAAAAATGAATAGCTAAAACCTCCAAAGACACCATTGAGATCGTATTTTGCTGTTCATCGTTTACAAGGCATGGGGCCTGGCCTTCAGAGTGGTTTAAATCCCCAGTGAGACTCCACGGGGAAGAACTGAATTTTCATTTGTGAGTTCTTACTGAAGAAATGGAGATGACAATGAAGCCAGTGCAGGAGGGTTACTGATTGCTGAAGAGATTCAATAATGATCAATACAGCACAGGCAGAATTAGATGCAATGGTTTATAGCTTATCTCAAGTCTACAACAATAGTCTGCAACAATTCTTGATACACTTGACAATAATCACATAGTGATGAAGTTGACGAGAACAAGTGGTGGTTGGATAGAAGATGCCTGGGAGAAATAAGGCTGGATTTGGTCATAGTTTATTATAGTATAGTATAGTATACCCATTTCCAAAGAGAAAATATGTATGCCATTCTAATAAGAAAACATAGCATATGTTTTTGGTGCTCTAAAATCTCAAAATCAGAAAATGGATTGCCTTCCAGTGTTTGAAAACTTTCCTATGTCAGTTGCCTCTGTTTGGAAAACTTTGTCTATACACTCAACTTCCTATGGCAGGATTATGAAGTAAGAGATTCAATATTATTATTTGACCTACTGAATTTAGTATATAATCTATTATTTAGTTTTCTATGAATTTTTTGCTCAATGCAGGCATAGAGTTTGCCATTCCTTAGTTTTTATTTTTACTGAAAACATTTAAAAGGTAGTCAAGGCGGTATAACATGACTCCTTTCTATTCAGCCCCAGTGCATGAACATTAGGAAGAATCAACTTCATGTAAAATATCAAATTACCTCCAATGGGTCAATGAAAATGGTAAATTTTACTGATGAGTAGATTTAATCAGCCAAACTGTATTAATGTCTGCATAGAGGAAATGTTATTTCTGCATTATCATTGTCCATTTGCTTTAACATCCTGATAAAAGGGATTTATATACATGATGATTTTTCAAGGAGGGGAGTTATTTTTAGTATTGTTGTGCTGAACCGTCAAACCAGTTTTAAAGAAAAGGAAAAAATGGTGGTAAGTTATTCATCAGGAAAGACTTTTCCTCATAGGTTTAAACTCCAAGTAGTATAGATGGCCAGGAAGCTGTCACCAGTAGCTGTGCCACCTATAAAGGTAAGATGTGTTCTCTAGAAAAAGCAAAGCATGCTGTTTTTGCAGACTATCATTGAGAAAACAAAAATAATAATAGATAGGAATACAGATTTGTGTATTAATTTCATAGCATTAGGATGTGCAATTAAATGGGAACTTCTATTTATCTAAAACATGTTTCCCCTTGGAACAGGCACAAACCAATATAGAAAACCAGAACCCATCAAAATGCTAAATTTTGGAACACAATTGACACATCTACAAAGCACTTCCCACATCTAAGTCTCGGGAAATATTGTAGAAGAGGGAGCAATTTCTTTTTCCTGAGACAGGGTTTCACAGTTTTTCCTCTGGCTGTCCTAGTCTCAGACCAGGCTGAGAGTTTGTAGACCAGGCTGGCCTCAAATTCACAGATATCTGTCTGTCTACATCTGCCTTCCTAGTGCTGGGATTAAAGGTGTGTGCCACCACTGCACAACCTAACAAATGGATTCTAAGTACCAGATGATCCAGCTATATGTATGTATATGTATATATATATGTGTGTGTGTGTGTGTGTGTGTGTGTGTGTGTGTGTGTGTGTGATGTGTGTGTATGTGTGTATTGGTACTCCATTGGAGAAAATTGATTTCTCTCTGCTAGTTGGTATCAATTGCAAATAACTTCTTGGTTAGATATAGGACTCTGTCTACTTCCCGTTCTCATTGTTGGAATTTTGGCCAGCTTGAAACTATGAAAGTCTTAAGAGTATTTTTTAAATATGCTTCCTCTAATTCATCCCTGTGTTCAGTTGTTAAAGACCTGACACAGTAGGATGGCAGTTTGAGGATGTACGAAAATCCCTGCCTGTATCACACACACACACACACACACACACACACACACAAACACACACACACACACACACATATATATATATATACACATATGCACACTGTTCTAGCAATGTTATGCATGTACCATTATATTTAAATTAGATAATTTAAAATGGGTGAGCTGGTAGTTAAAGGAAATGTCCTGTTTCACCTTAATATTACACTGGATATCAATTTTCTACAATGGCTTCCAGACTCTCTTCTCTGGAGTAACATTTTATAGTCTTTTCCCTTCTGTATAAGCAGAATCCATAAATACAAACGTGATAATGCTGTCATAATTGAGTCAAAATTCACCTGACTAATTGCTAAGTCAAATGGAAAATTTCTTTGCTAAGTATCCATGAGATTCAGACCTGCTGGACCTGGGAAAACAAGTGACCATGCTCTCAATTACTTTTGGATCATATGGGAAAAGACCACAACAATCAATAAATAAATAGATCAATCAATCAATAAATGGATAAATGAACATACATACAAAAATAATTTAAAAATAAAAACTACTCTAAGCTGAGAATTTTCTACAGATAATAGATAAAGAGAATGGAGTCTTCTGAAAACCACGTATCTTACAGAGGACTCCAAGTGGCCTAGAGAGAAAATCCTTCAAAGCATATTTTCATTCACCCCATAAATGGATAAATGCACAAATATTACATGATATAATTATGTTTTGTGCCTGGGGTTTCTGGACAAGAGAAAATTCTACTTGGAGTCCAGAAAGGTGATTCCACACATTTACCCAAGGAAGTAAGACATGTCCCCTCATTCTCATCCTAGGATAGGTAAGGCACTGAGATTCTCAAGAAATAAACTTATGTAGCACCAATTGTTAAAAATTAAGAACAAAGCTTTTTAAAAGATTTTTTTGTTCTTTTTTATAATTTCTTTCTTTATATTATATGGTACTTATAAGCCATTAATTATTGACACTATAGTAGTTTTTGAGGACTTGGAATGCAAATTCCTCAATCCTAGAAGTTTCTTGGGAGTAATAGAGCTGAGATTATGTACAGTAAATCCCTTCCATCTTCTTGGCAGGATTTACAAAAGAATACTTGGTACACTGTCTATACTGAGGTTATTTTGTCTAAATTGGTGAATCAATTAATTTTTCTTTTATTTTTCAAGATAGACTTTGTCTTTGCAGCTCTGGAACATACTCTGTAGACCTACTGGCTTTAATTCTGAAATGTACCTGACTCTGCCTCCCCAGTGCTGGCATTGAATGTGTGTGCTACCGCTGCCAGGCCTTATAAGTCAATTATTTAATGTTATGATTCTGAAACCTATCAAAGACAAAACTAAAATATTCTTGCAAACGGGTAAAATTTCATTAAAATTAAATAGTATGTTTGTCTAAATGGGCTGTCAGTTACAAGGGAAGTTTCATTGATGAAGGTTTAGGACTATTCGAAGTGAACAAGACAACACCAATAAGCATGCCAAAGTGGAGGGGATAAACCCATGCAGCCATACACAGAGAGTTAGAGACTACAAAGGGATGCTGAGAGCGGAAGAGCTAGTCCCTTCCTAAAAAGAACACACCGATTCATTATTCTATGCCTAATCATCTGCCTTAAAATTATATAAGGGTGCAAAACACACAGATGGAATATATATGTACATATGAATACACATTTACATGTACCAATAATTCATAAAAAGAGAAGCGATAGATTTTATGTAGAATAAAGGGATTAGTGTAGTGGTCAGCTTTGAGAGAAGAAAGGCAATGGAGAAAGATGCAATTATATTTTATCAAAACTCAAAAAAATAGAACATATCACCTTATGATATTGCATTTATCCTTTATATATATATATATATATATATATATATATATATATATATATATATATATCAGTTCTTCTGGGTGAAGCTTTATTGATTATTTCCTGACCATCTACCTTTTTTGACCACATCGCTGTTTTGACACAATGTAAGTTAATGTTTATGTGTGTTTGTAGAATTTGTCTGTAATAATTAGCAAAAGCAATTAGAAACAATTTCTAGACCTGATGCTAACACTGTGGTGAGCAAAAATGCAAGCTGCTAGTTTATTTTTTTTTCCTTTAAGCAATATGCTATATGAACAAAGAATGTAAAAGCCAAGGATATAACTCACGGAAGTTAAAATGTTAAATTTCTGCACTTTCCCACTTTTTAATGTTATCACTAAATGTCGACAGTAAACCAGGCCATGGAAGAAATAGCCTACTTTCTCAATTTGCATGGCAATGAAAACTATGTCTTATTTTATTCGGGGATAAAGGATACATTATGGTAACACAATGTAAAAAGTTTTAAAGTCTTAGCACATTTTTCCTGTCAATTCTCATTTCCTATGATCTTTAAATATAAATTTTTATTACATTTCATGACTTTTTCATGAATATTACTCCCTAGAAAGTTATTGGTCTGAAAACCATCGCAATGTTTGTCATGGGGAATGGATATAGATGTGACAGGCAAGATAAAAGCACACATCTTTTTTCTTCTTAATTATTTTTGCAGTAAAGTCTCAGGATTGACAGTCCAGCTAAAGCAATTTCGTTAAATTTTAATGGTCCTTGCTTCTCAATGTTTCTATGGCAGACTCTATTTTAATTGAGCTCAGTAAACAATTCTTTTAGTAGGTTTTTTTTATCTCTATGCAAATTAACAGTAGGATCAATAGCTCACAGTAGCACCAAGCATTTCAACATATATAAATGTGCAGTAACTAGAGCTTCACAATATTGAATGAAATTCTAGCGAAATCAAAATGTATTGATGAACAAAGACTTTATTGAAAGAGGGGTGGGGGAATTGATGTTCATAATGCAAATTCAATACTGAGAGAAGTCCAGTTTCGATGTAAAAATTTGACCTTGTATTGTCATGACAATGAAAACTCATACAGCATGAAGTCATCTGTGTCATACAGAGCATACTTTCTCCTTTGTTTCTGTTTGTAACATAAGGGAGTCACATGCCAGCTGCATGCAGCATAACTTCATGAGCATATAACTGTATTTAAATCATTTATATATCACATTTTGCAAAAGTAATAGAAAAATGTGTTCCTTTACATTCATGGTTAGTAGATGGAACAGATGGTGAAAAGCTCATTTTAACTAATATGGGCATTAAAATAACTGATATTGCAAGCATTGCTTGGTGTAGTGGAAGTTGAATTCAGTACAAAATAAGCTTGTGGCTTTCTATAATATATTAAAGACACTGTATCGTTAGACACAGTTTGTTCATATGAATAAACTTGCTGCCACTGCATTATACAAAAGAATTTTAACATAAATATTACATTCATATATTCAATATATATTATTGACTGAGTATCTGTAATTTTAAGTAGTTGTTTTACATTAAACTGCACAGGAAGATGCATAACATGGTACCTGGCTTGAAGGAAAGAGTCTGCTCAGGCAGAGGAGTGGGAGAGGCCAAGTACTCCTCAAATGATACAGAAAGTTTAAAATGCTTCAGTCTGTAGTGACTCACTAGTGGTACTGTCGTGGGGCTGAAAATATAGTTACCAAGCTATGTTAATGGTTTAGGGTGAAGCCTAGACCAGATTATCTGTTCTTTTTTGTAGGTACTGGGAACAACAACAACAAAGAAAACGGAATATGCTTGAAATATACTTTATCTTTTTTTCCTTCAAATAAATAAAAGGAATTCAGAAAAACTCAACAAAAATAATGATCAATATTTGAAACACAAAAAGGCCATTTCCTATCAGGAAACAAAGTATGGTATTAGTTTTATTGAGATCGTCTCTTGAATATTTTCAAATACTGAATAGATTATTTGTCCCTGGTCTTTATAAAAAATGTACATTTGCTATAAACCATAGTAAATCATATATTATTCTAAGTTTGAATCTGGAGTTTCCTGTTGCCTATAGTCCTTTCGATGAGATGTCATCCTCTCAACAAAACTTCACTTAAAGTTTTCATTCTGCTTTTCTTCCCTGTCATAAAAGCAAGATTAACTTCAAATCAAACACATTTGTTTAGAAGGATTGAGTCTTTGAATAACATTTATCATCAATGTTTCAATTCGTTGCTGAATAGTCACCAAAAATGTAAGCATAGAGATTAATGTCTTAAGAAAAGAAAGCATAATTCCTTGAACACATTCGCTCTGGAGACCACTTCCTAAATCTAACACTAATTTCACAGACCCTGAGAGCAACAATCAATAAATGGAAGCTCCTGAAACTGAAATGCTTCTATAAGGCAAAGGCCACTGAAAACAACCTAGATGCCCCTCAACTGAGGAATGGATAAAGAAAATGTGGTATATTTATACCATGTTGTATTATTCAGCTGAAAAAAAAAAAAAAACAATGACATCATGAAATTTGCAAACAAATGGATGGAGCTTTAAAAAAGACATCCTGAGTGAGGTACCTAAACTCAAAAAGGCAAACAAGGTATGTACTCACTCATAAGTAGATATTAGATATGAAGCCAAGGATAACCAGACTACAGTCCTCAGCTCCAGAGAAACTAGGTAACAAGGAAAAGCCAAAGAAGGACACATGAATTTCCCAGGAAAGAGGAATTAGATGAGATCTCCTACGTAAACAGGGGAAATGGAAAAGCAGTAAGAGAGAGGGGATGAGAGATGGGAACATGAGGGAACAGGATGGTCGAGAGGGGAGAGGGATGGAGTGGGAGAGCAATGAAAAAGAGATCTTTATAGAGGGAGTCACTATAATCTTAGGAAAAAAAAAAACCTGGTGCTAGAGAAATTCCCAAGAATTCACAAGGATGATCCCAGCTAGGACTACCAGCAATAGTGGAGAGGATGCCTGAATTGGCCTTCCCCTGTAATAAAATTGGTGTATGCCCCAGCTATCATCATGGAGCCTTTATCCAGTACCTGATGGAACCAGATGCAGAGATCCACAACCAAGCACTAGACCAAGCTCCAGGAATCTAATTAAAGAGAGGGAAGAGGGAATATATGAGCAGGTCATGATGGAGAAATCTAGAGACAGCTGGACCAAGCTCACGGAAACTCTTAAACTCTAGACTGACATCTATGGATCCTCTATGGGACCAAACTAGGCCCTCCAATTGTGGGAGACAGTGGTGAAGCTTAGACAATTTAAGGGACCCCTGGCAGTAGGACCAGGATCTATTGTTGGTGCACAAACTGGCTTGTTAACACCCATTCCTTATGGTGGGATGCCATGCTCAGCCTTAATGCAGGGTGGAGTGTGAGGTGGGCTTGTATCTGTCCCAAATTAAAGTGCCAGACTTTGTTGACTCCCCATAGGATCCTTTAACCATTGGGAAGAGTGGATGCAGGATGGACTTGGCGAGAAGGGGAGTCAGGGATGGTGGGAGGATGGGTCGGGGTTGGGGGAGAACTGGGGCTGGAATGTAAAACAAAAATTTAAAAAGAATTTTAAAAAGGAGAACATAATACATACTCTGGAGTGATATTTTGTTTGCCTTTTAACAAATTAAGCTTGCCTAAATATCAGAGAGTGGAACTAAGGCTCTAGAGGCCAAGGAGTGGTGGCACACACCTTCAATTCCAGGATTTGGTAAACAGAGGCAAAGGAATTTCTGTTAGTTCAAGGCCACTCTGGGCTATTTAAGATTGAATCTGTCTAAAACAGAAACAGAGCTCACACAAAGGTGATCCCAGCACTTAGGGTCACAAGTCCTTAATTCCAACGCTAGGGAGGTGGAGACAGGAGTGATATGGCTGGGCAGAGAGAGGAATATAAAGTGGGAGGAGACAGGAGCTCAGGTAGTCTGATCTTTGGTGGATACAATTGCAGTATAAGTTTTGATGGAGACAGATTGAGTCTGAAGATTCAGTCTGGGGACAGGATCGTCCCTTCGGTCGTAGCATTGGTAGAGGTAAATAAATAAATAAATAAATAAATAAATAAATAAAAACAACTCTCTAATGTCTAGCCTCTCAGTTTCTCTGATCTTCAGGATTAACCCCTACTCTTATTAAAGCTAACAAGAATTTGTGCAACAGGCAGATCTCTGAGTTCGAGGCCAGCCTGGTCTACAAGAGCTAGATCCAGGACAGGCTCTAGAAACTACAGGGAAACCCTGTCTCGAAAAACCAAAAAAAAAAAAAAAAAAAAAAAAAAAAAAAAAAAATGTGCAACAATACTCCTCATTAATTAAATATGAGGTTTCATTTCTTAACTAATCTATTCTTTACAATTTGTAATTATATGTATCATGTCTATTCAATGAACATGTGTACCACAAGGTCAGAACTGGTCATTGGATCTTTTGGAAATAGCACTACAGTCATCTGTGAGCTGTTCTATATGGGCTCTCTGAACAGAACCCCATTCCCGTATGAGAATAGGAAATGCTGTCAATCACTGCACAATCTCTCCAGCCCTGACTAACTAGCTTTAAATTTGCATGTATCGGTGTATGGATTAAGAAAATAAGTAATGATTGAAAATGGCTTTAAAACTTAAGTTCAGAATGACATTCTGAAAATAGTCCATTTAAATCAATACTTCAACCTTCCTTGGGTTCCCTAGTTACATACATTGTTGGGGTGGTTTCAGATGTTTTGTTTATTAAGAACGTAGCAGTGTAGAGTTAATGAGATATTCATTTAGCCAGTCTTCTCTCTGGGTGCTTTCTTTGTGCATCATCTAGCATCTTCCCAGGTGTTGTAAGCCTGAAAAAATGGTACTGCCTGTGAGGAACTCCACATCATTTTCTCTACAATAACTCACTGAAAATTCTGAGCAGAAATTTCCAGATGACTTGTAGAAGATAGGACATTTTCAGTGCCGAGTGTGTCGTATATGCCTGCTGTTGAGGCGTCTGCTAATCTAATGAAGCTCTTTAAAGGTAGAGGCAAATTGTTTACTTAAAAACATTAAAATGCCATTTTGCAGTATTTAAGTAGGAAAGAACAAGCGTTGGAAATCGAGAAAATTGCCTCGGCACATTTGAAAGGATTTTATATTGAAGTCACTCAATATGGAAGTCATGATCATTGAAACAGGCACACCTGCTTGTCTTTGATTGCAACATCACGTCCATATCCTCTGTGTACATCTAACTCATCTGCACCTAAAATTTGCCTTGATGACGGTACATTCAAATTCATGCAGATTTTCGGAAAATATGAAAATGCAGCCTTACATACATAGTCCATCAAAATTCCCAGAGTTTAACAACCTCATCTATCCAGTTCTATTCATTTTGCCAAATAAATATTTGCTTATCAAATTCGTACTTCTGTAAAGAGAACCTACTCCATGACAATCCTACGATAATATTTGCTAAATATCTGAATATCATATTATCTAAATAAAAGGAATAGTCTCATTTTGGAAGACTAAATCTTTTTAAATTTTGTAAATATATGTGTGTCTTTCATGAATGAAATTATCAAGATCTAAATAAATGCATTATGTTTACATGATACTTCACATTGCAGGAAACACAATGATGAAATGACATTTTTTATGTTGTTTATTCATATAGGTGATAGAAATAGTGGTAACCTGGCATTGCAGTGAAAAAAATTAGGTCAGAATAGTTAGGAAATTTACCAACATTTAAGTATCAATTAGTGGCAGACAAAGATCAACCTTGGTATTCTGTACCCATGTTCTAGATTTTATGGTGCATTTCACAGAATGAATTATGGCTACTAGAAGGATGAGACATTCGCCCCCAAAGAAAGACATTCAGGAACAAATCTTATACATTTTCAAAACTTAAAATTGATTACAGACCTAAATAGAACAAAACACACTCTTACAATTTAACAGGCATCATAATTTGTGATGACATTAGGTATTATGATAACTTTTAGATATAAAACTAATATTAAAACCTATAAAATGATAAGATAAACTTGGATAAATTTTAATTGTTTCTCTTCTTCAAAGAACACCACATCTCTAAAATAATTAAAATATACCCTAAAAGACATCAGGTTTAAAAAAATGTAATATAAATATCATACAAAGAACTTTAAGAATTCAGCAAAAGAAAATAGCCAAATCACAAAGGGGCAATCA
Organism: Arvicola amphibius; assembly: GCF_903992535.2. Taxonomy (NCBI): domain Eukaryota; kingdom Metazoa; phylum Chordata; class Mammalia; order Rodentia; family Cricetidae; genus Arvicola; species Arvicola amphibius. Next base: position 16,586,778 of record NC_052063.2, on the reverse strand, counting down.
ATAATAACAGATCAAAGATATGCAAGTCATGGACAATGTATTGTCTGGGAATAGCAAATCACACTGAGAGATACATTTCCTGCAACAGAATGACCACACTGCGGAATGATCATGGCTAAATGTTACTTAGTTGGGTCGGGGGAGGGGGGTAGCAGGAACTCTCGTTCTTCACTGCTAAGAAGGAAAACTCTTATAATCACTGTGGAAACACAGTTACATAGTTTATTAAAACCCTTTCTACATTTTATAACATGATTTAACATTTATTCTCTACAATATCTACTCAGACATATTGAAAATTAAACCTACAAAGGAGCCTTCATGAAGATATATATGTTGCCTCCATTTATAATTTGTTAGACTGAGGATAAATCAAGTGTTATTTTTGTGGGTGACTGGACAAGTTAAATATATGTCATACGGACAACGGGATATTATTGAGCACTAAATAGGAATGAGATACCAGGCCACAGAATTGCATGGTAAGTCTAGGCTAACAGACACATTATTAAATGCAAAAGGCAAACTGGAATGGCGCTATTCTGTATTATTTTAAGTAGAGAATGTAAACTTGTGGAGCTAGTAAAAATAAATAATGACTGGATGTGAGGGCTGGAGATTTTCAGAGGGAAGCAGCTGTGAAGAAGAAGGTTTTCGGGATATAACCCTGTTTGCTAAATGGTGGGTACAAGTTACTATAACTTGTTGAATCTCGCAGAATAAAATCTATTGGGTTAAAAGTTAAATACTTCTAACTAATTGTATTACTCTGATGAAAATCCTAATAGTCTCAACCTAAAAGGAAGATCTCCCAGAGCATAACTATTTTGTAATAGTTGATGATAATGCTGTCTTTCTCAGTGATCTTATAGTCAAAACCTTCTGCCCCGTCTTTGACCTGCTGAAGTGCAAAAAGGAACTGATCATGCAGAACGTAAGCGTACTATCTCCATGACTGGGGCAGCAACAGGATATCCGAGGTGGGTGTCTGTGAGGGCCGAGCCCAGTAAATGCGCGTACTGGAACCGGTCTGCGTTCTATGCGCTAGACCCCAGTTGGCCAGCCTTGGGCAAGGGGCTGGAGGTAGAGAATATACAAGCAGAGACAGACCGACACACAGACCTTCAAACACTGATAGCCAAAGCCCCCTTTAATAGCACCATGGAGGCTTAAATACCCTACAGTCTATGGCCAACAGGTGAAAATCCCATCCTCTGATCCTCTAGGCAAAGCACAGCTTTTAGTCCCTTCCATTAGAAGGCTCTAGACGGGAAGAGCAGCTGAAGGCTGGGACTCATTAATCCCAACAATTGAAGATGGCATAACCGAAACGACAGGCTGTCAACCAGACCAATGATTCATTGGAATCAACATTTTGCAATGGGCTGGGAGCAAAAAATGAATATACACAGCTCCCGATAGCACTAGGATGAAGGAAGTAGTGTTGGAAAGATGGAGGAGCGAGTTGGGTCTGTTGTTGTTGTTGTTTTGTTTTGCATTTTATTTGGGGAGCACATTGCAGTGGTGAGAATCAGCTATGGAGGGACTGGGAGGTGAGCAGGATTAGAATGCATGATATGAAATTTCCAAAGAATCAATAAAATGTATGTTTTGTTCTAAAAAAAAAAACCCTCTGTCCTAATCTCTGATGTATTCTTGCCTCATGTTGCACACACTGTATCATGAAACCCTCTTGGCTATATTCTTAATGTACTTTCCCCAAAGTTAATCAGCTCCTAATTCTTTCATGCCGTTATTTTGCTCAAAATGTCATAGAAACACCCTGATATTTACTTGAGGCATTGAACTGATGTCATTGCTCTGTATCCCTGCGACCACTCATCCACAGTATACCTGAGTACCAGAGTCAGCACACATGTTTTAAAATGTGAGTTGCTTAAATGGTTGCTTTGCAGAACGTGTGATTGTAGACTCTCTGCTTTTAAGTCAAGCCTTTAATCTTATATGAGCATAGCATGAGAAGCACTGAGCCCTGTTCACTACAAAATGTAAACCCATTGCCTCCCTGTCTGTTTCTCACCCTATTCACGTTCAGTTTTATTAACTTGATAGAAGAACAATGATTTAATTGACAATAGCTTCTCACCAGACAGCAATGGCAAACCAAAGATTGTACAATAACATCTGGGGGAAAAATGAAGGAAAAAAATATTCTCAGATTCCACAGGCAGCAAAATTACTGTTGGAATGTGCAATATAAAAAGAAATTTCTCTAGTGAATACAAAGCAAATATTTATTTAGCCAATAAACTTGGAATGTTTTTCCTTCAGTTTAAAAATACCCAAACAATTTTCATACTCCTTATGCTGGAGAAATATTAACTGTGTAACAAATAATACTTTTAACCTTAAGAACAATTTTTATATTGTATTTTAAAATAATAACTGTAAAGAAAGACTAACAAATATAATGTTACAAGCACAAAGTAATCACTTAAATTCTAAATTAGAACAAGAAAAATAAATTAGAATAATATCTGTTAAATGGCAGAGGAGCTATACTTAGAGAATAAAGAGAAAAAAATCGAAAAGGGAGGAGGAGGAAGTAAGGTGTTTACTTGTAGTTCATTTAGTTAGGAAGACAGTCGCCAAGAAATAAAAAAATATACATTTGGTCATGATGACTGATAAAATGACTATATCAATATTTTTAGTAGAATTGTGCATAAGATATTAGATGTAGACTGTTTTCATCATACATGTTTACATATCAAAGGAAGAATCATACAGACAAAATAGATACAACTAAGTAAAATATTTAAATACATATATATTTCATAAGAAAATAATATATAATTTAGAATGTCAAATTCAATTATTCGCTGTCCCTATGAGTGCTGAAAATATTTCAAAACTATCTAAGAATGACAAATTACAATGACCAAATAACAATTAATTATATTACTGTGAAATATTGTAAGAATATGTATTACCATATCACTTATTATTATATTTTGAGTTAAGCACTTCTAGTCCCTTTCCTAATATAGTGATACATTTCTCAGTTTTAACAAAAAAAGGACATGTCAAACAAAGCATTAAAAGTTTGAGAGAATGTGGTTCACTTGGGGAGGAGACAATGAGAACTTTCCGTAACCAATGTTGTTCAGGCATCATGGGTCATACTATCTATCTTAGACTCGGGTGCATTTATTTAAAAACATTTATTCTACAGCAGAAACTAGAAATCCCCAGCAGAGAATAAATTGAAAAACAAAATAGTGTCGTGGACCTCTCTTTGAGGATGTGTAATGGCATTCTCCCTTCGAACAGCCTCCCAGAGTCTCCTCAGGATAGGCTGTGATAATGAGATCTCCTTCTTTAGCAAACACAAAGTCAGGGACAGTCATATTGAAGCCTCCCTCTTGACTAGAAGTAATTAAGTACCTGAATTATAGATACACACACTTATGTCTGGGGAGGTTAAGCTCATTTTATGAATTGTATAAGTGGAAAGAAAGGCTGTCAGTTTTCCTGAAGATTAATATTCTGGCCATTTAGCTTTGTTCCTTCCTTGTATAAATGCTTATTGTTTAAGAGTCAATATAGATTTTACACTGTGGAATATAAAGTATGGTCAGATCAAAGTTTACTTCAATAGAAATCATTCTTTTTATATGGTGTATACAGATATATAAATGTTTATTTATTCTTTTATTCTTTATTATTTTATTTATTTATCCTTTTATTTATCCTTTTATTTATTTATCCTTTTATTCTTCACTGTATAGTGCAAATAAAAACTAGAAGTCTTTTATTTCCAATCTTGAGTTAATTGATACATGGAAATTATGTTCAAAAACATATAAAATGACTAAGCACCATAGAATATGTAAAATAAACCCCCCCAAATTAATTATTTTTTAAGTATTTATTTATTGACCTGTACATTTATTTATTTTGGTGTTAAAGATAGTTTCTCAGTGTAGTGCTGGACATAATAGGACTATCTCTGTAGACAGTCTAGCCTTGAACTCATAGAGATTTGAATGTCTCTACCTCTTCTGTGCTGGGAATAGATGCACAGAAATTTATCCTTCACAGAATTTATTTTTATATCTATTATAAAATGGTAAGACTGTGTACTTAAAATAGTATAACTTGAAAATAAAGACATAACCTGCTGGTCAGAATACTTCCTCTCAGTTTCTCATTTACTGTCTAATTTTTAATAAACTTAAGCTTGGTAAAAACGAACTCTCTCAAGTGGAAAATAAAAAGAAACCATTCACTATCTCAATGGCTTGTTTTAGTGATTAACTATATAAAATGTGCTTAGTGTAATCCTAAGATCATATTCTATCAATCATTACTAAATGGAATTTGTAGGAAAGAAGGATTGGAAATGGCCTCTTCCCTTTTAGAGAGTTATTTTTTTTTAACTTTCCCTTAATAAATCATGTAAGATCTGTATTTTCCTTGATCAAAAATGTTTTATAGGATAGTTGCAGATAATATTAATATGGTAAATTATACAAAAGTTACATTCCTCTTAAATCATATTTAATTTGAAATTGAGAGAAATATTTTGTTATTAAATTGATAACTTTATGACCATTAGGATGGATATTTGAAGCAAATCTGGTGTAATTTCAAATGTTGTAAATTATTGGTGATTAATTTTTTAATGTCCTGAAAAGAGAAAGATTTTTAGAACTCAAGATCCACATATTTCATAGACAATATATTATATCTTGAAAGCTGGTAGTATATTTCTTAAAATTCTTAAAATTATGTATAGTCTAGTCCAAGAGAAATCAGCATGTAAAAGATGTAGGAACCCATACCATATATAATCATCAATTAAATATTGTAAGTATAAATTCATACAAAGTAATTATAAAAAATTGACTTAATTTCATACCTATTTATTACTTATTATAATTTCCAAGAATTATGTCAGAGACCAGTTCTGATAAAAATATCACTTACCAGGGTAGGGGCATGGGGATAAGAAAAAATAGTAAAGAGAATAAAGGCTTGAGTGAAAAGAATAAAACAGAGAACATGGAATGTACTGGGAGGGAGTCTTAGTGAATACTGAAATCTCTTTGCTTAATTTTTTATACACTTTTATACCCCATGGCAAAAAGGGGAAGAAACCAACAAAAGATTTCTTTAACAGGATACAAAGGACAACTTAAACTGTTAATTGCTACAATCCATTGAGATATCAATTCATTAGCATTTTGTTGTTTAGCCAGTGAATATACCCTTGACCAAATATTCTGAAGGTAGCTTATCCTGAAGGTCAAACTTCCTGTTTCAAAAGAAGGAGCAGAACTATGCTGCAAGTCCTGACCATTTGTAAGTATCCTGGGTCAAGATGTGTAGCCTTGGTTGTTGTTAACAATTTTGAGTTGGAAATAGCCTCACATTTTGGGGCCTCCACAGAGTTCTTATACAGTCTCTGTATATACAAAGAATTTGATTTTTTAATGTATCAGTTGTAATGATTCAATTGTCAAAATCTATTTTTCTCTTATTTACGCATTTTTTAAAAAGCTGAGAATTACAGATTTAAGGAGCCTCCTAAAGGCAGATTAGTAAGCTAGTAAACAAAGCAAGAATGAAGTAAACCCATGTCTATTTATAAATTCTTTTAAAAAATTACTTAAAATAAAGTATTTTCTTATTCTTAACTAAACGTATTTCAACATTCCTTAAATATCAGTTTTAAAATTTTGAAGTGTCACATATTTGAAAGGCATGTGAATATTAAATACTAAATCAGCATAATCTCGCAGTTTCAGAAATGGATTCCTGACAGAATGAGTAAATACATGTCAATACAATCAAATAGGAAACTAATTCAAACATCAAATACCTTGCTAATTCCAATCAGCAAGCCTACTAATGTTACCTGTTTTGATAGATGCATGTTTGAAATCTAGGTTGTTATTTTCTCTTTCATGTAGAGAGCTAGCCAATAGCATATTAATAAATACTAAAATAATCCTTGTGCTAAAAAATAAATAGTGTACAGTTTTAATAAAGTGAGTCAACACTTATAATTTTTTCTTGGTACTTTTTGACTTTTACTAGATTAAAATAAAAACAAGTTATTCTGTAATGGAAAAAGTTGGTCCTCGCATACATGTCAAATGCAAGGTCATATTATCACTACCTTTATTTATACATTTTATACTTGAAATACCTTACTAGAAGACAGTTGTTTATAAAATTTGATGTTATAACAAAAAGAAATACTAAGAGATAATTGTGGTGACATGAAGAATTGCTAGTCGTTGTTGACGGTAATCGCTATGCAGTTTACGGTTCCCTAGTAAGGAAAATGACTCTATTATGGAACAGGAAGATAGTCTTTTTATTGTACGTACATTTCCTTCATCATGCTGCAATAGTTGGTATGATGAAACTGCTTCAAACTGATATTGTCAAACTTGACAGCAAAGAAGGCATCAAATTCAAAAAGAGAATGGAAAAGAAATATCATCATATACTGGGCATGATTCTGGCTAAAATTTGAACATCCTGATGACTGTTAACATTAATTACTTTTAGCATTACCACTTGAAAAAGAAAAAAAATAATTAAATTATAACGTGGCCAGTAATATAATAATAAATACTATACTGAATTAATAACATTGTCATTTACATAAACATAGGTTTATTTGATGACTAAAATTAATGTCGATTCCGATTCAAATTCACACAATTTTGTAAAGCCTGACATCGAGAATATTATTAGCTTATGTGTTGAAAATATTTCAGAAAGAATGCACTAATGAGCCATTCCACCATGAATGCATACCTTTCATTGCAGTTCCTTCTGAAAACATTTCTGTTTTATTTTTAATTTAAAAAAAGCAATAAAGGATAACGATTTCTCTTTTCTGAAGAAAAATGAATGAACCAATTATGTGGCACTTGCAATTTATTTAAATGAGGAAAGAAGTATAACAATGTAACATGATTTTCACAGAACTATAATCAGTTACTAATTTTTAATCCCTGTATATATAAGAATGAACATATGTAAATAATTATGCCCATATTAGGGATAAATAGATAGACATTAAAACACATATGTATCCTGCTTACTTTAAGGGTAGCAGGCAATCGAATTAAGGCAATTTTCTTACTAGTTACCAGCTACGGTTACACTGACCCTCTTTTCCACATCTAGCTTTACTAAATTACCTTACTATTACCTCCAAATCCATTGTTTTAATTATTTCCTCTGGAATTGAAACCTTCTATCCTAAAGAGAATCTCCTCGAACAGGAAGATAAACACTCAGAAAGATTTTAGGAAGTTCCTGAAACTGACCAAATTCACTAGGTCCCTTCCTAAAAGTAAAAAGTCATATTGTTAAGAATCACTTTTAGACAAAAGAAGTTGCAAATAAGACACAAGAGCAGACCAGCAGCTGCATGGGTGATCTAGGCAGTGTCAAGTTAACAGTTAAAACTGATCAGCAAGGTAGCTAGCTAATGACAGGTAGCTTCCCGCTGCTGGGATAAGACCAAGTGCCCCAGGACTCTCTTATTCTGTTTTTTTTTTTTTTTTTTTTGACTTTTTGTTGTTGTTGTTTGTTTTGTTTTTCGAGACAGTTTTTTTTTTTGTTTTGTTTTGTTTTTTTGTAGTTTTGGTGCCTGCCCTGGAACTAATTCTTGTAGACCAGACTGGCCTCTAACTCATAGAGATCTAACTTCCACTGCCTTCTGGGTGCTAGGATTAAAGTAAAACAAACAAACAAAAAAAAGCACTACAAAGTCTGCCTAAAGTGTAGACCAAGACAGGAATCCTTGGGTTATTTTCTGTTTCACGCTGTGGAAGCGTACTAATAAAATCTGGCTTTTTTTGTATTGTCACAGTGTCCCCGAAAAGTCCTTCAGTGGAGATGGGGTGTGTTTAGGTGGAGATCCCAGAACAGATGGGTTCACAGAGACTTGGTCATATTTGTCTTGATTTCTTTGAAAGACTATATACTGATATCTTGTTTGTGTTTAAACAAATAAATCCTTCCTAAAGATGATAGTGTAGAGCAAAGCCACTAACGACCAGGGAGTGGTGGCACATACCTTTAATCTCATGACTGGGGAGACAGAGTCCGAAGGATCTCTGTTAGTTCAAGGCTAGCCTGGGCTACACAAGATTGAATCTGTCTCAAAGAGAAAGAGAGCTCATACAAAGGTATTGGCAGCACGCGAGTATCACACTTTTAATCCCAGCACTAGGGAGATGGAGGTGGAGTCCGGAATGATTTGAATGGGTGGAAAGAGTAATATAAACTGCGAGGAGATAAGAGCTTAGGCAATCTGATTTGGTGGAGATCTGAAAATGCAGTCTGATGATGCAGCCCGAGGACATGTCGCCCCTTCGCTTTGAGCATTGGTAGAGGTAAAAGGTATCTCTAGTGACCGCATGCACTGCTTCTCTATTCCGCAGCTTTCATCCCCTAATATATGACTGGAGGTTTTATTTATTAAGACCAGCTAGAATTCATGCTACAAGACTATGATGTGATATTTGCCTCTGTATGCTATGAATATGTTTTATTACCATTGGTTCATAAAGATACAGCTATGGCCTATGGAGGGGCAAAATAGAGTTAGTCAGGAAAACTAAACTGAATGCAGGGGGAAAGAAGGCAGAGTCAGAGAGATGCCATGTAGATGCCTGAGGAGAAAGGCGTCAGAATCTTAACGGTGGACCACAGCCTCGTGGTGATATGTAGATTAATAGAAAGGAGTGAATTTAAGATGTAAGAGATAGCTAGAAATATGCCTGAGTCATCAGTCAACCAGTATTGTAATTAATATAGCTTCTATGTGATTATTCCACTCAGGGTGGCTAGGAACAAAAGAGCAGTTTTCATTTAAAGACGGCACCCCCTGTCTGGGGCATGGATCCACATAAGACCTAAAAAAGTTTAAGGAAAAAAAAAAAAAAAGAAGGCTTCTAGACTGACAAAAACTGGAGCCAAGCACAGTTTCTTGATAGCCGATTTTTTTTTTCCAGATAGGCTCTGCTTGATAACTGCAAGCAGAGCCGTGATTTCTATAGGAAATGATTTCCTGGTTCATACTGGCAGCATGAACAACTTGGCTCTTTTGGGAGGTCCTGCTACAGAGCACATAAGGTTTGTAAGCAGAGTGTTACAAGTTGCTTAATGGCAACTTAGACCCACTGTGTCCCTAGAGCTGTCGTGGTAAGCATGGCTTGCAGACACAGAGAACGTTGGATAGGGCAGAGACAACAGACAAAGCTGAGCATTAGTCTTAGCCATGCCTGCTTAGCATTTTAAGAAGTGCTTCTGGTCAGAAAATGATTACAGATACACAATAAAGAGAGACTCACACACACCACACACACATGTTCTCTAAATGTGTCACAGAATCGGGTAAATGCACATGGGCTTATAAGAGAGAAGAAAGAGTGCAGGAAGTCATAGATTAAAGGGATAAAGATAAAAAATATTAAAAAAGTAACAGTTAAAAAATAAGCCACATAAAGTTGGAATATAGAGTCTACATATGGAGTCTAGATTATGCATATTATTGTGTTTTCTTAAAATGTTTTGGCTGTTAATGATCTAAGTGCACAGAGATGTTAGATTGTGGGGGCTGCTGTAGAAGAGCAGAATAGAGCTGGGCAGGAAAACTAAACTAAATGCAGGGAGAAAGAAGGCAAAGTCAGGCAGATGCCATATAACTACCAAAGGAGAAAGGCCCCAGAACCATACCTGTAGGCCACAGCCTCGTAGTGATACATAGGTTAAATGAAATGGGTTAATTTAAAATATAGGAATACACTTAAACCATTGGTCAAATAGTGTTGTAATATAGTTTTTGTATGATTTTTAAGGTCTGGGTGCCCAAAAAACGAAAGTGCAATCTCCATTTACATTTTTCAGTATATCTTTGCTCATAACAACAGGTCTTTGGATTTGTCATTGCATTTATTATTTAAATTATCTTCTTTTATTCTAATAACAATACATGCTTTAGTAATTTATATTTATTAAAGAAAAGCAGTTAATCCTCCTTTTTCTCTGTTATTGTTTGAGTAGTGTATCACATTTTATATTTTATTGCCACCTTTTTGTGTCTTTGAATACTAAACTTGTCTGCTTTTAGTGAAGTCTAGTATTGTAATAAGCTATTCTGATATATTTTGGAGAAATGTAGTATTTAATGCAATACAGTAATATTGGTATAGCTTTTGACATAGTGTATTGTTTTGCTATTTATTTGTTTTGCATATAATATCTCTTTTACCCTGTTTTCTATTATTATTTTTAAATGACTATTCCCCTATATGTTTTTTAAGTCTTCTTTTGTGTATTTACTATATATTTTTGGGAATTTTTTTGTTCTTTGTTTGCATGGCTTTTATATGTATGTGTGTGTGAGAGTTCTTGTGAACACCACTAACATTCTGTCCTTTAGTATTCTTTGCTTGAGGTCAGACCCAAATTTATTTGTCTGTTATCTCTAAATTTCGATGCTACTTATTTAATTGTGTGGTGTGGTCAAGTGGTCATATAAAGGTTTCTCTGTATTACTAGGATCATTGTTTGTTCTTTTTATTGCAGATGATCCATTTTCATTTGAGAGCATACTTAATTAGCCAGACAGTGACAACTGTTCCCTAGATTTTATTTCATGATTTCACAGATAAAAAGATTTTGGTATTGAAAAAGAAAGGGAGCTTCTCAGTCAGGTGTTTTCTGATTGTAAGAGTATGGGATTTAATATAGTCTTCTGAGTATATGTGAATTTTAACATCCTGTAGATATTTTATTTCTCAGATTTCATCTTGTTCATTCTGATTATTGTCTTCAATTTGTATGCTCCATCTATATCATACATGAATTATTTAATCAACAATTATTTGTCCAACAATATACTCAGGGAAAAGGCTTTTTTTTTCGCCATGGTTGCCCTTTGAGATATTGAAAGTAAAAACTAATTTGCAAATGAGTCTCCAGGGAACTATCACACATGTGTTTTTGAAGAAGGCCAGAACTAGCTAAAGTAGCATACAGCCTGCTGATTCTAACTTTGATTTTGGATATTGGTTTTAAAGGTTAACAAATAAATTAAGAGGAAAAGATGAATGCTTGGCAAGGTTCAATTATACAGAACACATGGATTGTACAGAATTTCTGCTGGCTTTCTTAAATACCTACTTTATAAATGTTTGTCTTCATTAGTAAAGTTTTAGATTGAATTTATTTTGATAATTATCATTATTTAAATAAAATATGATACCACTGTACCACTTTAAATGGACATAAGGGAGTGAAAAGACTTGTTAGACCTAGGAAACAAGGACATCTGATGTAGACTATATTTCCTAGAGATAATAGAGAAACTTCATCAATGATGTATTCAAAATGTAACTCCCTAAACAAAAATCATCAGGAGAAGACCCAGATAAATATTGTAATATAAAAGGAAAATCTCATATAACTCTGCTCCTAGACCAAGAACTGCAGGCAACTAAGGAGAGCTGACAGGGTGGGAAACAGTTTTCCCAAAGAGTGAGTCCCTTAATTGGTTATCCAATGCCATGTGATTATCTTTGCAATTATGTAAATACAAAGCCACACTCTGCACGTTTTGTTTATATTTAAATAAAACAAAACATTTTTAAAAGGAGGTCATGAATTTGAGAGAGCAAAAGGGTAAAGGCGTTTATGGAAAGGGTTGGAAGGAGCAGGGAGAGTGGAGGGAAGCAATTAAAGCCTATTGAAAATAAATGAATTAAAATGACATTTAACTTTCTTCATGCAGATTAAATTAAGATGCTTGGTTGATGGGGTTTATTTAATGGTTTTGGGGGAATCTTCAACTTGGGAGATAGAGATCAACATTATAGGGGGACCAGTTTGTAGCCCAAACAAGGAAGAATTATCAGGTTGCAAGGGTGATCTAGATGTTTACGATTTTTCAACAGTCATTGAGCATAGTACTTTTTACAGGTGTTTTTAGTTATGTAAGATATAGATGAGAAGTTACATGATACATGGGAACTTTATGGATAAATTTCTTATTTTGTATTCTATAATGTCATTTCATTTATGACATCTCACAAGGTGTCTAAGAGTTAGTCAATTTTAATATTTGTCTCATAATTATAAGAAAATAATATATTAAAATTAGTATGTGAGACTTACATGGATAGGCTGCCACAGATAGTCCTGACCAGGATAGATGCATTGGTGTAGGAGGTCCTTCTGTCTATGTGTTGCCTTTATTGGTTAATAAAGAAACTGCTTTGGCATGTTGATAGGGCAGAACTTAGGTAAGCAGGGAAGACTGAACTGAATACTGGGAGAAGGAAGGCGAAGAGTGAGAAATCATGGACCTGCTTGAGACAGACACTGGGAATTTTATCTGGTAAACCACTGCCTAGTGGTGATACACAGTTTAATAGAAATGGGTAATATTAAGAGTTAAGACTTAGCCAATAAGAAGCTAGAGATAATGGACCAAGCAGTGATTTAATAAACACAGTTTCTGTGTGATTATTTCAGGGATAAGATAAGCTAACTGGGCAGCTGGGAAGAACAAGCAGCTCCCTCCTCCTACACTGCATTTTGTTCAAACAATAAATCTTCAATTTTATTCATTTAAGCAAGAAGTTTTGGTTTAGTGTTTAAAATGGGTGTAGTCATTACACTTTTATACAATGTGACATCCAAAAATCAAATATGCAATGTAACATCCAAAAATCTAATTTTAATATGGTAGAGAACCTTTGACAAAAAAAAAAAAATACTATTATGGCTACCTACCTGACTTTCCCTTCCAATGAGACCAGCTAGTAAGAAATTACAAAGTCATACAACTTTGTTACAAGATTCACTGAATTACTCTTTGTAGAAGAAATTAATTACCATAGAAACCAGAATTTCTTTGTTTATAAGCAATGCATACTTGCATTATAGACACAACATTTCTATATTTCAATTTTCTTACCCCTGGGAAAGATTTTGCTCAAAGTAGTATCTTTGAAGAGTAGACATAATCTTTTGCAGTGCTTGAACTCCCAGGAGGTTCACATCATTTTATACTCCTGAGTTTTGAATTATTAAAATTATTCACATTTGCAGTCACGAACTTATCAAATATAGAAAAAAAACCTGATTTCAGCATTTTGATGTCCTTAATTATACCCTTCAAGGGGTTATTCATTTTCCTCTAGCTGAATAATTTAAACATAAGAACTGTCTGAAGTTCTTCTTTCTAACTACCAAAAGTTAATTTTCAATAAATTTACATAATGCATCATTTTAGGTGATTTTGTTTTTATAGTATTTGTAAATTCAAATATATGTTCAAATAAAACCACAGAAAAATAAAATCAAACTCTAGTTTTTATAAGTGTTTGCTGAGATGCCTCCTTAGAGATTACCTTAACATCCAACTTTTTTCATATACATAGATATATACATACATAAATATATACATAGATATAAATATACATATATTATACACATATACATAGATATGCATATACATTTGAAAGTTGTGTTATTTATATAAACATTAAGCCTAAAATAGAATTTTGCTATCTTAAATCTTCTGAATTAAAGCAAAATAAAAACAATTATAAATTTGAAGGTTAAAATTATTTGCAAATCAATGAAATCAGAAGGAAACCTCAAATTGGAAGTATTATAAGCTTTTAATAACTTATAAAACATAGCATAAACATTTAGAAAGATAAAGTTAGCAATTTGAAATCCTTTATAATATTAAGATGATGTTAAGCATTTAAAGCAACACAGCAATTCATCTGATGCAAGCACTTAAGATTCTTAGGTTTATTACTGTTTTGTGAAATACATGACAGATAAATATATTCTATATGTCTTTTTAACCAGTTCTGCAATAAACTATTGAAAATTGTGATAGTTTCTTTTCTTTTGATTTTTCTTCAAATCAAAATTGCCAGAAGACTCTGGGAATCACATTTACTTATTTTTTGATGATTATACCTGACAATTGCCTTATTTTCAGTCGTGTATAAAGCATATGAGCTGTATTACTATTAAGAAATACTAAGACCAAGGCCAGGTGAGGTGGTGCACAACTTTAATACCATCACTAGAGAGGCAGAAGCAAGTAGATCTCTGTGAGTTCAAAGTCATCATGGTCTACCTCAAGAGTTCTAGGCCAAATATAAAAGAAGGTTGACATAAAGAAACCTTGTCTCAAGAAAAGCAACTTGCTCATCTTCCTCCATCTGCTCTTCAATTGGACCTGGGGGCTCAGTCCGTTGCTCTGATGAGGGTCTCTGTCTCTTTCTCCATCCCTAGCCAGAAGAAGATTCTATGGTGATATTCAAGATAATCATGTACTAGCTTTTTGGGACCCTAGTCTATTTGCATGCAAAGCTTCCTAGGCCTGGATGTAGGGGGGAGGGCCTTGGATTTCTCACAGGGCAGGATTCCTTGCCCTCTCTTAAGGAGGGAGGGGGAGAGAGGAAGGTGAATTGTAGAGCAGGAGGGGAATGGGAGGAGGGAAGGAAGTTTAATTTTTGAATGGAAAAATAAATATTTTTTTTAAAAAAGCAACTAACTACATATGGTATGTTATAGTTTAGCAACAAAGTAATATCAAAAAGTATGATTAGATTGGTAATAATACTTTTCTATATATTGAAATTTGTATCTTTTTTATTGCTCTGATCATATACAGGCTTACTTCTTGAAGACTGATTGCTTTCCAATGGATCTAGATTGAGGCCCAGGCATTTCCAGGCAAAGTTGCAGGCCGGCCTATTTTACTTAATTGTTTGATCTGCATCTCATGGGGAAAGAGAGGCAGGCAACCTGAAGTAAACAGGGGACTGTGGCTGTGTTAAAGGGCAAGTCAGATAAGACGACTACATTCCATGTCGTTTGCTTGCTTCCTCCATGGGAAACATTTTCGGTGATTAAAGTAATTTTTATGACAGGTTCCTAATTTAATGACCATGTTGAGGGAAGCAGTTTGTTCATGCTTTGCGTGCTCGGGCAGAACTGGAAATTTACTCTCACAGCAAGAAGGAAAGGAGAACGGAGGTAACATTCAAAATACCAGGTCAGAGTCCTAAGCTGTTAATCACTTTCAGTAATCAGAGGCAGTGTTCAGCAGCTGTAGACTAGACTTTCAAAACAGGAACTTTTGTGAGAACACTGCCTTTCCAAGCAACAGAAACCTTGCATTCTTGGATTAGCGCCCGTCCTTTTATTTATTTATTTTTTTGGTATGTACTTTTACGTATTTATTTATTTTTTTGCTCATCCATCATTCCCTCCTTACAGTGGTAGACATTATTTTGATTTCTGTTTCTATGATCATTATAGATCCCATGGATAAGTGGCATTATGTTTATAGATTCCAAGAGTAAGTGGCATTATGAGTTTTTTCTTTTGTTTTATTGTGTCGTTCTATCCCTAATTTATTTGCTTAGCATATTTTTCTATAATAATATCTTATAATTATCATATTTAACAAATATTTCATACTTGAAACTTGCTAAAAAATTATATTTTAATCGCTATTAACGCAAAACCTAGTAGGTGTATATGATGATGAATATATGCTAATTATCTTGATTAAATTACATTATAATTTAAGCCACAAGCAAACATCATCTGCCTCAATTATTTGTATATAGCAACCAAAATAAACAGATACAAATAAACAGGATTCTCACATTTAACATTCATAAATTATAGCAATTTCATAGAGAGCTATAAAGTTCTATGGGCTCACATCCAGAAGGTACAGATATATGTATTATGTACAGGTATACATACATGCACACACAAGGACCCATGCACGCATTCATTTCTCTTATGTAGTTCTCTTATATAACTTATACTCCCATTCTATTTACTAAAAATCATTCATATAGGCCCACCTACATGTATACAAGGTAAATACACACAGCCCTTTTATTTGTGTGCCCAGAAAAGAACTTTATATTTGTGAGGATTTAAACATTTTTATTTTATTTTATTTTATTTACCTCTGTGTGTAATAAGATGCCTCAATGACATTAGTCAGTACTTCACCTCAGGCATCCTTAAATGCAACCTTCTACCCTTGCTTATTTGGAGGCAGGGCTATAGAATTTAAGGTTAGCTAGTAAAATGTGAGTTTTCAAAACACATTCCATTACCACATTAGTGACTTCACTTTGCTTTCATTTATTTCTTCAGTAGGAGGTAAAATGGATGAAGACTATGGATTGAAAAGAAAAAAAATGGGAGGGAACCTGAAAGTTTGTTTGCAATATTATCACACAAATCTTTTGGTCGTTTTGACATTTTGGATATTTTTTTAATATTTACTTATTTATTATGTATACAATAGTCTGTCTGTGTGTATGCCCACTGGCCAGAAGAGGGCACCAGACCCCCATTACAAATGGTTGTGAGCCACCATGTAGTTGCTGGGAATTGAACTCAGGACCTGTGGAAGAGCAGGCAATGCTCTTAACCTCTGAGCCATCTCTCCAGCCCCGACATTTTGGATATTTAAGCTCATTTTTGAACTGGCTGTTTTTCACTAGTAGGTTAATCTTGCTAATTATACTGTACTAGTCCTTCAATAAATGAATATAATAAAACAATTAGATTAATTACTAGCAGCATAGCTGAGAGAAGGAGCTGAGCTCTGTTTGGAGGAACTGTTGAGATTATCTTTGTCATTCTTTTTAAAGCAGAGTGTGCAGTAGAGGAATGGGAGTGTAATACCTAAAACTATGCTTCCTTAAGTTTTATCATCAGGAGTAAGTAGCAATTTTCTTTATGAAAGATAAAAATGTATCTTTGTTGGCTATTCATTACAACTTTTCTTATTCAACAAGTAAACAATCAAGATTTTAAAATTTGTAAGCAGGTTGATGCACGGAAAACTATGAAACAAATCCTTATGCAAATATTCTATTTAAATTCCATTTAAACGTAAATATCATCATGGAAAACACTTCTTAGCTAGGCTTGGTGTAATTGAGGTCACCAGTCAGTCATTTATAAAATTTTCATTGTATTCCTTTAAATATTTTATGAATCTTGTAATTGCTCTAAGTAATTTCAAGAAAACTATAGCTTATCCCAGAAATATACCAGCGACCCTAAGGTTCTCTCAGGAGAGCATAAAGTATAAGATATGGAAATAACCGTAACAGACATAACAGAATCATTCAAAATAATTTTTCTTAAAGGAAGAAAAAAATCAGATCAGTCCTCATCTCAAGAATTTATAGTGTTGTAATAAATATAAAATGTTTAAAATTTTAAACACACAATGCCCAGCTTTATAAAATTCAGAGACTGCTGAAATGTAAATATTTTCAATAAAATCCAGATGGCTAAAAGTGCTTAGGATTTAGTTAATTACAATTACTTTTAATTCAAAATGTGTTCTTCCTTGTAATTGATTTTAAATTGCTTAATTTCTTTGTGCATGATTTATGTCATTAGCAAAACCAAGTTACCACTGAGAAAAGAATCCAAAGCATTAAGCACTGATAAATTAGACTCTTAGGACCTGAGAGCCACGTCACTTACAAATGAATGCAGCGTTTTTCTTTGACACAAGGGGAAATATAGATTATTTAGATTATGTGTGCTAATACATAGAAAAATGGATTTGATTTTATATCTGGATTTTAAAGTATTTTCCAGAAAATTCCAAGCACGGATATGTCAAATCTGTTTTCTGTCTTATTTAGATAATCTGGCTTCTCCTTTTAAGAATATCTACAGAGCATACATCACTGATGATTGCTCAGAAAAAAGGAAAGAAGATCCACCCGATTTGTCAGCAAGCTCTCACCAGCGCTAGAAACGTTTTCTTAGTAGCAGAGACCCTTGCATTTCAAAGAAGACTTTAATGAATCTTTAGATAATTTTATCTGCAAAACTCTATGCTGTGTAAATGGTGTGCAAATGACTTTAAGACAAGGTGAAGTCCTCCTAGGAGATGACACAGGAAAGCACAAGAGGCAATAGTAGGTGTAGGGCCCCGGTCTGCCCTTATTCCTGGGGCTTATCTTGAGGACAGTTTCTGGTCAGATGACTAAGCATCCTGTTTGTTCCTGTGCTCCCTCCGCCCCTCCTGGTGATTAGCTGTAGGGCATTGTTGACTCTATTGTTGGTATGGTAATTTCCCACCTGCCTGGGCGGAAGTCCTTGTGCAGCAGTTAGATATAGTAATTTCCCACCAGCCTGGGTGGAATTCCTTGGGCAGCAGTGGGACACGTAAGATTTTCCCCAAGGTTAAATAAACAGCATTCGGCTGATCTCCATTCGAATGACCCAGCTCTCTTTGTGTGTTCTTTCAATCTCCAGGCCCTTGTCCGACTAGCGTAAGGTACAGTTCGCGCAAACTGTACCGAGGGGGTAACACAGAATCGGGTGTTACAAGTAGGGAAACAAAATCATGATTGGAGACCAAAACAAACCCAGGACTCAGAATTCTGTTGCCTCTTCAAAATACATAGGAAGATAAGCCCAAAGAGTTTTTTTAACACTTGTTTTCAGAAATAGTCATCAGCTGACACCATCTCTTTGTGCCTGAAGCAAGGCAGAATGACTTGCTGATAGAGATTTGTGTCAGAGCAAAGCAACTGTCTTATAATACCATTTGGGGCATTTTATACACAAAGCACAACACACTGTTGTTACTGAAGAAAGGCTGACAAATTGATTATAAGTAAAATAAAGTTGGTTGTAAAGAATATTAAAATAATGACAGCTAATCCAAATAAAATGTCCTTCAATAAGGGAATGGATAAAAACAAAATTCTTATCAGTGATGGATGTGCAACGCTATCACTTTGGAATAAAATGCTTTTACTTTACTTTTATTTTATTATTTTTTATATGTTTTATTAATATATCAGAATCAGTGAGCTCCACACATATAGAATAATCTGATCTTTAGTAAGAATATCAAGAATATACATTAAAGATGAAATGTTCTAACAAATGGTGCTAGGTAACAAGACATTCACAATCAAAAGAATTGAGCCTTCTTCTCACAGCATATATAAAAATCTACTCTAAATGAATTAAGTATTGAACTCAAGATGTAAAATTATAAAATTCAGAGTAAGACAACAAAATGTAATATCAAAATAAAATTCAATATAAAGCCTTTATACATAAAAGGAAATATTTTGTGTATTAAAAATCAGTCAATGAGATGGGAAAAAATATTAGCCAACCATGTTTCTGCCAGGAGGTTTCTATTCAAAATAAAAGTAGAAATCTACATCTAAATTGCAAAAAAAGAAAGCTAAAAAATAGACAATGTTTTATATAATCTTCCTCTAAGGATTTCCATTAGGTATCTAAATTCATTTTTAAATTCTGAACATCATTAATCATAGCTGAAGTATTAAATAAAGTAACAAAAATCACCTCATTCCTGGTCTGATGAAAATTACTATTTTCAAATATTTTATTTATTTATTTCAGAACCTGACAACTATTTTCCTCCCTCCTCTCTCATTTGTCCTCTCTCCATTTCTTCTCTGCCCCCACCTGCATTCAGTCCTCATTCATTTCTATTCAGAGGAGGGAAGGCCTTCCATGGATATAAATCAAACAAGTCTTATAAAGTTGAAGGCTGGATGAGGCAACCCAGTATGAGGATAAGGGTTCTAAAACCAAGCAAAAGATTCAGAGACAGTCCAGTCTCCCACTGTTATGATTTCTCACAAAAAGACCAAGCTAAATAATTGTGACATATATGCAGAGGGTCTAGTCAGTCGCCACAATGAATAAAACTGTTCAAGATCTTAGCATTGGAGTAGAAGCAATAAAGGGAACACAAACTGATGGAATTCTGGAAAAGAAAAATCTAGGTACATTAGGAGGCACCTCAGATGAAAACATCACCAAGAGAATACAAGAGATGGAAGAGAGAATCTCAGGTGCTGACGGCATGATAGAAGAAATAGATATATCAGTAAAAGAAAAAGTTTAATCTAAAAAGTTACTGACACAAAGCATCCAGTAAATCTGGGACTCTAAGAAAAGGCCAAATCTAAGAAAAATAGGAAGTAATGGAGAAGATCCCCAGCCTAAAGGCTTAGAAAACATAGTCAACAAAATCATGGAAGAAAACTTGCCTAACTTTAAGGAGATGCCTATAAAGATACAAGAAGATTATACAACACCAACTGGATTAGACTAGAAAAGAAAGTCCCGCCCACCACATAATCAAAACACTAAACATATAGAACAAAGAAAAGATATTGAAAATTATTTTTAAATATAACTAGTGTTGGGGAAAATGTAACAAGGGATATCTTGTTTAATGTTGGTGTAACTGTAAAATGCTGAAACTACTGAACTATT
This sequence comes from Arvicola amphibius, assembly GCF_903992535.2. Classification (NCBI taxonomy): domain Eukaryota; kingdom Metazoa; phylum Chordata; class Mammalia; order Rodentia; family Cricetidae; genus Arvicola; species Arvicola amphibius. The sequence continues at coordinate 16,566,411 of NC_052063.2, read as the reverse complement.
CAGCCTCATGACTACATTTAGACCATATGATAAGTAGAATAAAATATTCAAAGAAAAATAAACTCAATATGGCATTTATGTGAGGTATAAAATTAGTCATTCTCCCAGTAAAAAGAACAAAGTGGTGGTTGTGAGGTCCAAAGTAACATGAAAAAAAAACATCATTTTTATGAGCATAACTATTCATTTATGCAAGATGAACATGTTATAGAAAGCTCTATATAGGCTTGGCTATGTCAGACTGTCTATTGTTAATTAAATAAGACAGCATGGTTTTAATTTTCAAACAGGTAGAATTATTAACTACTCTTCTATAGTTTTGAAAAATGGAGAAGAGAGCTGAATTAATGGCTTAAAGATGACAAATGTTTAACATCACATATCTCATCACACTGTATGCTAATAAAACATTCACATTTATTCTAATTTTATTAAGTAAATACTTAACCCGATAACCATTGAAGTGACAGCACATATATCTAATAGCCTTCACAATTGGTCATGATTATTTAAATTTTTAATAATTAGAAAACACAATAAATAAAATACTAAAATAGAAAGCACAATTTTCAAGAATTTGAAATGGTTAATTGAAAGTTGCAAGATTTCAAATATATTCTCATGAAAATATGTCAGTTATCAATGTGTAGTTAACAGATAATCCTACAAAAGATTAAGCAAAAGTTAATGACGGGCATCACCTAATGGAAAATTGAGTTTTCATATACATCAACATATGAATGGTCTTCATGCCTATTGCCTTAAAATCAACTGGAAAATGGTCTACTAGAAGTCTAACAAGTTATGTTTCCACACCAGTGTTATGATATAGATAAATGAGGTAAAAGAGAATGTCCAGGCATAATGTTATACGTATATTTTAATCAGTGTGCTCAGGTATATTAGTTTAGAAATGGTAGCTTACTGAGGAGATTTTGTCAGAACAATAAAATACCAACATTAGGGTAAAAATAAATCTACTATAGCAACTGGGGAAATCCTACAAGTGTCTTCTCATATGTAATAATGTTAAAACTGACAAAAATTGTCAAACTCAATGATTTAGGAATTCTGGAAATTAATCAAATACTGCACAGTTCCATGAAAAATGTACAAGGTTCTATACTAATCTGATCTGTTCAATTACTAGTTACTACCTTATGACATGAGAAAGTTTTGGATGTCAATAATAACAAAAATGAAACAAGGTCTATAAAAATATGCTGTCCCCTAGCAACTGAAAGGGACATATGGATTTCAAAGGAATCCCCTCCCAATCTCTAGAAACTTACTTCAGTAGACTTAAAACATGCAAGTAAGAAATAGAGACAAATGTAGACTTCATCAACATGACTGAGTACCAATATTATGATCCACTCCACACATTTATGCACACAGGCAGACAAATGTACATATGCACACATGAACACACCAGAAATGTACAATCACATAAATTAAGCTTACACCATCATGTGCATATATACACATATACCTAAGTGTGTATGCAACTTCTGATCTTTGGCACAAAAGTTCAAGAAACTATTTTTTTCCCGGACCTTGGAGAACATCTTTGTCATAGCATTTTCATGCTTATGTGAATTAACATAAATAAAATGAATAGATAAAAAAATAAAAAGCATTAGTAGTTTTACAAAAAAAGTTAAACAACATTATGTGAACAATAGGATAAACTATGAGTTATTAATAACTGCAAAACTTAAATGCAAATATGTGATATTGAATGTTTACTTCTGAGAAAAATGAGAAGATTTAGAAGAGATCAAATAAATAATGTAATGGAAATTTATTTATATTTTAATAAATACAGCTTGTCTGAAGACTGGAAAAGCAAAGCAGCCAGTCACTGACTCTTATCTCAACCTTTGTCTGAAAATGATGATTCATTCCTCCAGGAAACCTCAAAATGATACTGAGACTGAGAGCTGTCTTTTCCCATTTTATAATCCTCTCTAGTTCTGGGATTAAATGTGTGCATACTACTGCCTTGTTTCTATGGTTAGCTTGTGCAGCTACTGGGATTAAAGGTTTCTGTCACCACTGCCTGATCTGTAAGGTTGATCAGTGAGTGCAGTTCTTTTACTCTCTGAACTTCAGTTAAGCTTTATTTATTAAAATACAAAGGAAATATTACTACATTACCATTTTATCTAATATTTAAAATAAGAAAGCTATAAGTAATATATATGTAATATATATATGTAATATATGCAATAAATACTATGGCTATATACAATGTATACAGGCAACAAGTATATCAACCATGTCTAGTCCCTTTGTATTTGACCAATTTAGAGAAAATATTCCATATCTATTCTATCTTTGTGAGCCCAAAGTCTTATACCTAATTTACTTTCTATCATAACTTGATTTTTGTATCAGGTAAACAAGAAAAACTTTAACTATCTAGACTTCAACTCCCTCAGAGACCCAAGAAGGAAATAATATTAACTGAGTAAGCAGGAAGTGCAAGTAAGTGAATTAAAAAAATGTAATAAATGACAGAAATAGCTGGTTACCTGGACAGTCACCTAAAGTTTCTTTACAATGTTGGGGCATCCGTCTTCAACCTACAGGCCTAACATATCTGACAGACATTTCTGTGAAGCAGGATATCCTAAAAGGATGTCCCTTCTTTTTTTTTTTTTGACAGTGTTTGGTAGTCATTTTCATTTGTGTCATGGTTGTTCACTTTGGACAACATACTGTCAGCAGTTGAGGCAAGGGCATTTTCTTGATCAGCATCTTATTTTTGCCACAAAGAATGTAAACTCCATGTGGAGTATTTTCAATGCCCATAATCTTCTCTAAAGTAGATTGGCTATATGAAGTGTTTGAAGATGATCTGTCTATCTAAAACAGATCTTTGTTTGACTTCGAAAACATGGCTTAGGCGACTACAAGTTCAATTATAGTAAATGACTAATTGCTAGCCCTGTATTTCTTTATTATCCTAAACAGTTGGTAATAAGTTTCAAGAACTAGAAATTTGCATTATATTGTTATATGAATTATATAGGTACTTTACTTTAAATAAGAGTAGAAATATAAATACGGTATGTTCTAATAATATTAATCTCAATTTTGTATCAGTATACATAATTTGTATACAATATACAAAAGTACAATCCAGTGTAAAACATTTGAAACTAGTAGTTGCTTTTTAAAAGAAGATTCAATAATATACCTTTTAATCTTAGCATATCTATATCCTCCTTTTTTTCTTTTCAGAGTAGATTCAATAATCTATCCTTTTATCCTATCATATCCATATCCCACTTTTTTTCTTTCACAACAAGAACCTTGACTCTAATTTCATTTGTTTAGCTTTATTCCTGATTATTACCCTTTACAACTTGTAATCAGCATTCTAAATAAAGACAAACATCCAGAATCCATTTTTTGGGAATGTGGGCATAGTTTTCTAGGCTACTTCCTGCTGATTGGTGCTGTTCATAATCTTATGTGGACCCAAAGAAAATTTAGGAGTTTGTTCAAATTCTGAATGGAGTATTTTGTGAGACTGCATCATCTCAGCTTGTAATATTGAGACTGTTTTCGATGTAGAACTTAGAAGAAACTGCAACAGAGGTGCTTTGAAATGGATTATCTGGGGTATCAATTCCCATTCAATATTTTTCAGGGGGGTCTTCCTCGATTAAACCTGAACTTTCTTAATCAAGAATGAATCCACAGCCTCTCATTTCCTCTAATAAAAGCAAAATGTCTTCTTCAAAGTAACGTATCTTTTGACTTAAGTTTTGAAGTCTTGCCATTTTCTAAACACATAGGATGGATTAATCCATCAGTATTTATTATCAAATGTCTTTTAGCAACTCTTGCTCTTTCCTCAGCAGCCAAACAATTCAAAGACAACACAATAACATATAGTATCTAGATTGTCTATTTATTTTCCATCTTTATGTGGCTATATTTTACCCTATTTATTTTATTTTTATTTTTTAATTTTTTTAATCTGTATTTTGGATGTCCTGGAACTCACTCCAATGACCAGGCTGGCCTAGAACTCACAGAGATCTGACTGCCTTGCCTCCCAAGTGCTGGGATTAAAGATGTGTGTGCAACCACAACTGACTACTTTATTTATTCTTTTAAAGGACTTTCTCTATCCTTTTTTTTTTTTTTGTTTCCCGAGTCTATATATATTTTAAGACACACTGTCACACTGTAAACCACTAAGAGGTCTTTTTTTATGTTGTTTTGTTTTTTGTCTAAATCTGTTTTTACTGTATATCTCTATCTTTTTCTGAGTTTTTAGGGTCTGCTAAATGATTATGGCAAGGATTAAAGCTGTGGCTATGGAAGCTGGCTCCACCCCAGTCCTTAGCTTTTTGAAAGTAGTTTTATGGCAGAGGCACAGTTATTGTCACAACTCTGTGGAGTTTCTAGGTACATGCTACTAAGACGTCTGATGTTGGCTGTTCCTACAAACCATTTAAGCTTTTGTTGGCAGAGCACCTTAATTTTTTTTTCCAAAAACACAGTCAGGAAGCCTCTTTTTAGTGTGTGTTTGTTTTTGTTTTTCAAAACAGGGTTTCTCTGGGTAGTTTTGATGCTTGTCCTAGAATTAATTCTTGTACCTGTCTGGCCTCCAACTCACAGAGATCCACCTGCCTCTGTCTGCTGAGTGCTGAAATTAAAGGTGTGTGCCACCACTGAACAACAAAGAAGCATCTCTTAAAGGGGCTGTGCCTCTGCTTAGCATCATCAAACGGAGCCTACTGGGGATAAGACCATTACAAAGAAACTGTGCTTACATTGTTCTTGTCTGTCTAGAATCTTTTTTCTTTTAAAGCTTTCTCAGGCATATGTGGAAATTCTTGTCAATTGTTTGGATGCCATTTGTAACACAATTAATAAAAACCTAGAGACAGAATTTGGGGTTCAATCTAAAGATCAGAAAAGCAGAAACAGTCAGCTACTAGTTCTTATCTCTACCACAGTCTCAAATGGCGATCCTGCCTCCAGGAATTTCAGAATGAGAGTGTGTGTGAGAGCTGTCTCCTCCCATCTTATATTCATCCCTTGTGCTAGGATTAAAGGCATACATCATTACCACATGATTTCTATGGCAAACTACTGTGGCTACTGGGATTAAAGGTGTGTGTCACCACTGCTTGGCCTGTAATACTGATCAGCGCAGCTGTTCTACTCACTGATCTTCAGGCAGCTTTATTTATTAAAGTACAAATGAAACAGCACTACAGAGCAAAACATGTCTAAAACATTAAAAGAAGAAAATGAAACAATCATTTTCCAAATAAAACACTAATAGATAAATATACTGAGGACAAAAATTAGAATATAGACTATGAAAAGAAAGGTTAATGCCTGGAGTCCAGTGCTCATTTGAAATGGTAGAGAAAAAATTAGTGAGACCAAAGTGTAGATAGAGCAGCGGGGCTGCGTCCCGCCACCGGGCTAGTTTTATACCCAAAATAATTACACGGAAACTGTATTCTTTTAAACACTGCCTGGCCCATTAGTTTCAGCCTCTTATTGGTTAATTCTCATATCTTGCTTTAACCCATATTTAGTAATCTGTGTAGCACCATTAGGTGGTCACTTACCGGGAGAGATCTTAACCTGCATCCATCTCGGAGAGGAGAAGCATGGCAACTGCTTATGGCGACTGCCTCAAGCATCTCCCCAACTCTGCTTCCTTTCTCCCGTAATTCTGTTCTGTCTACTCTGCCTACCTAATTTTCTGTCCTCTTAAAGGGCCAAGGCAGTTTCTTTATTAATCAATGAAAGTAACATGTAGACACTCCTCCATCACCGAAGATAGTCTGGGAGAGATTCTCTATATAATAAACAGATAAACAACTCCAAGAACAGATCTTATGTTACAGAAGGGGTTCTCAACCTTTCTAAGGCTCTGACCCTTTAATATCTTTCCTTGTGTGTTTCAATGTCAGGGCAAACAAATGAGAATTCACAAAGCTGAGCTTTCTCATCACAAAAGGAAAGCAAGCTTCAGAAGATGATAGTGGTGACTAGCACAATGGTTATATACATTAAAGATACTTACAAATATTAAGAACCCAAAGAAATCCAGAACCAGATTCATTATATTGTTCTGCTGAATTCCAGAAAGGTGGAGAAATAACCCTTCTGGAAAATACTTTCGCAGTTTATTATTTTTGTGTTGGTATAAAAATTTCCATGAACAGTGCGGCTAATATAATATACGTAACTTTGTATGTCCAGTGATCAGAAAGGTAAAATTGATCTCACACACTGCTATCATGATTTGAAGTGGTTTTCCTACCATATGATATCTCTAGGCAAAGAATTGCTCCTTGGATTTTTCAGGCCCGTTCCATTATTTCCAAATTCAAAAGAGCTAAGCAGAGGCCCTCTCCTGCTTTTTCTTTTTTTTTTTTTTAACATGTGTTTGACTTTCACAATTATCTTTGTCATAGAGACACCTGATGATGCTGAATGATGCACCCCCATGGTCAGATGATAACCAATATGATATCCTTTTGAATTATTATTTTTATCTGAGACTTGGTCTCAGTAACATGAATCCAACCAACATGTACCCACAAATTCTCCTCCTCAGGCTCCCAGAATGTTGGGAGTACAGGCATGTGTCACTAATATTAGCACCGTCCACAACTTTGTTTTCCATTTCAAGTATAAGGTAACAGATGAACAGGCCTCATGAATTGCAATTAATTATTTTAGAGGTTTGTTTTTCTTGCTGCAATACACAGCAAATGTAGAGTCTGGTTTTTTCTTTTTTCTTTTTCTTTTTTTTTTTTTTTTGAGACAGAGTTTCTCTGTAACTTTGGAGACTGTCCTGGAACTAGCTCTTGTAGACCAGGCTGACCTCGAACTCACAGAGATCCTCCTGTCTCTACCCCCCGAGTGCTGGGATTAAAGACGTGCGCCACCGCCGCCCGGCGAGTCTGATATCTTCTTATAAGCAATGGCAGTGAAAAGGCAAAGGGGTCGCATTCACAAAGTGATGAATGAGAAAACTCTCACTGTAAAAGTCTACTTTGACTTCAATTTTTCTTCAGAAAATGGGTCGTTTCACTCCTGTATTGCAGCAGTTATAGAGGTAGAGTCTGTCATCAAAGAAAGGAAGTAAGGCATGTTCATCTTTGGGAGTTTAGAAGATGGAAATGTATGGGGGAAATTATTTGCCATCTTAGAGGTTTTTCTGTGCCTCTGAGATCACCCCAGCAAACTAGCCAATAGCATCATTCTTGAAATTTAGAAGTAGAAAGCTTCAGTAACAAGAGAAAAGCTGTCCTCGATCAATTACCAGCTATTGAACCGGAAATTCTATCAAGAGTCATTAGTAAAAATAAATGTTAACAGGGTCCAGATGGATAAGAAGAATAAAATTATATTCTCAGCAGATAAGATTTGCCAAATAGAATTACTCCCACTGAACACATAGGAAACTATAGTAACTCTTAAATAGAGGTTGTAAGATGCAAGATCATCTGGTATTTATGAAAATTTATGAACTTGCACATGAACATAGATCAATCAAAGGTGACATTAAAGGAACATATCCATATAAATATAAACTTAAAATACTAATAAATACATTTTTAAAAAGTATAGGAATTAAATAGCAAATCATCAAGAGAAGAAAGCCATTGACAGAGGTTAAAACAAGATGCTAGAACACCATTTGATTTACATTACCTAGGAAGGGCTCAATATTGTGAAATACCGGTAAACGCATACAATTATTTAAATAAATTATTTTCAGCATATCATTTAGAAATTTGATTTCTGGAAACGGCTGATAAATTATTAAATTAATATAGGAATGCCATAAATCAAGTTCATCTAAAACATTATTGAAGTATTTTTTTCTGCTTATTGAAAATAGATTATTTTCTCACATACTATAAACTTATCATGGTTTCTTCTCACCCTACTTTTCCAAGTTCCTCCCTGTAACTCTCCCTTCTGAACCACTCCTTCCTAGCTGTTATTAGGGAAAAAAATGCATGATTCTTAAAGATAAAAATAAAATAAAATATAATATAATAAGATAAAAAAGACTTAGATGATACTCTGCATATCTTCTGGAAACCATCAGGGGTACAGTGATCAAGATGGTATGGCATCTTCATTAAAAGGTGTGTAGAAAAGTAAATTCAATAGAAACTTCAGTAGAAGCCTTTCACTTGATGATAACAATGATTTCTGCTGAAGGTTCAGGAATAATTCAACAAGGAAACGTATTTCTTATGTTTGTTTTTTTATCCTTTGGCAGCTTCCTACTCACAGATACCCTCATTACTCTCTGTTTTCCTGATGCCATACTCTACTGCCATCCTCCTTCAAAGATGAAGCAATTAGGTATCTTGTGCAAACATGTGCTTACAATTCCACACTGTATTGAAAAAAAAGGCAAAAAATATTTTAAACAAAAAAGAGACGGAGACACAAAGATACTAAAATTGGCGAGTAAGTATAAAAATGATCAGTTCTTCTAGGCAGGTAATGATGCATTGTTTTCTGTGTAACAACAAGAAGCATACGGAAATAAAGAAAGGAAATGTAAGAAATGGTTGTTCATCAAAAGTCTAGTCTTGTTCTTTAGATGACACACCAGGAAAATGAAAAGACATACAAGAGAAAAGTAGAAGACATTCATAAACTGTATGACTGCCAGGGAAGACTGTATATCATGCAAAACAACTGTTGTGTCAGGTAACTAAAATTTAAAGTAAATGGCGAAAGGCTTTATGGACATATTTCTCTAAGCAGAAAATACCAGTAGCCAATAGATACTTAATAATAACCCCTGAGTCATTATAAAAATTAAACATCAAGCAAAATGGAGATTCTGCTAAAATTCACACTAAGACAGCACTAATCCATAAGATGTACATTAATAATTACAATAATCCAGAAGATGTACATTAATAATTATTGACACATAATGTGACTATATGATGACCATAACATATTAATTAGGTTTTCAGAGGAAAGCCTTTTCTTCTACTACTCATATTATGTGCTTTTCTTAACTATGATCCAAAGGCCAAGAACTGTGTTGAAATTGCAAACGGCTCCATGAAATGACTTCTATCTTGTATTTGTGTTTGGAGAAAATCATCTCCTCTTTTACAATTAAATGGTTGCAATTCTGTAGATGAATAGTACCATAACTTTAGAAGAATAGTAAGCAATTAGTCACCAATAAAGACCAGGGTATCACTAATGTGAAGAGTGAGCACCAACACAAAAATGGCTGGTTCCTTTTTTCCCTCTGGAGACACACTGTAGGCATTGGACCTTACATTTTTCCTTTCCTCTTTTTTTTTTAAACAGTTATCCTATTTATTTTTAAAAGTGAGGTATTTGCAATTTAGAACATAATACTTTTTTCAGAACACATTAATTCAAAATGCATCCATCCTTATGAGTCAGGTAAACAGCTAGTTAGTAAAAAGCACTTGTTCACACAATCAAAGACCATGATTGCACGCGTGTAAATGAATCATGTGTGAGTTCAGTACTAGAAAATTCCAGAAAAGAGCATAGAAACCCCTGGAGCTAAACTTATGGGCAGTTGTGAGTCACAGCTTAGGTGCTGGGAAGTGAACCTGGGTCCTCTGCTTGGACAGAACCAGATATATTGGCTACAACAGGAAGATATTCTAATATGTTTTCTATACTTGTTTCTAATGTAGCTGCAAAAAGCCATGTCTCATACATGAATAATAAATGAGTTTGTCAATTTTCATTGCCTATAACTACAAGATAAATGTGTGTTCTTATGCTTTTAGAAGGGAACAGATTTTAGTCAGAAAAGTCAATTCATCCTCAGAATTCTGAAAGGCTTTTGTGGGCTAGGGTTTAGTTCAGTGGTTGTCTGACAATACAAGACGACCTGGGTTTGATCTCCAGAAGTGCTTAACACATGGTACTACACACTTAACCCTAGCACACAGGAGATAGAGACATAGGGGCCATAAGTTCAAGATCATCTTTGTCTACACTGCAAATTTAAGAATAGCCTGGGCTTCATGATAACAGGATACGCTGTCTTACAACTAATCATAAAAGAGATTTTGTTTATGAGACATGTTAAACAGCATCGAGCAACACTGACTTAAAAAAATATACGTTACAAACTATATAAAATACGAGAGTGCTCCTTTCCCATTGTAAAAAAAAATGGGACCACTTAGCCTGTGATGTATCCATCACTTGCCCCACATGTGAAACTCCAAATTAGATTATTCAAATGTGTTCTAAAGAGGTTGCCCTTGGAAACCACTTATAGACTTCGTGGGGTACAGAATGGCTTGGCTGCTGATTGGTTTTAGCCTCAGGGAATATCACACCAATTCACAGCAGTCTCCAATGACTACCAATTTGCTTCCCAGTGTGATGCAAGGCATTGCCTGTGGTCATTAAAGCCTTATTTGGTAAAGGGATTCACTTATTTAGAGATTGCCCTTTCCTTTACTCACAGGTAAGACCTTGCAGAGAGCCAAATATATGTTTACACTTTAACACTTTTGAGTTTAAATTTTTACCTTAGGGACATTTTCCCATATTTTCTACTCTTCAGTGTTGGGCCATTCTTATCTTCTAATTTGTAGGACAAAGTTCAGAAGTATATCCGATAGTAAATGAAAATAATCAATGTTCTGTGTATTAAATATTTAATTAACTCTTTGTTAACGTGTTTGTTGATACTATTCCATTTTTTCACATTTTATTACATCTGTGAGAATTTTATATATTTTTAAAATGTTCGCCCTTCTGCATCCCTTCACAGAACCACCCCACTTTGCCTTCTCCCACAACTCTGTGTCTAGTTTTGGTGTTAGTTTCTTAAATTCAAAAGAAGTACAATTGATACAACCGATGTTTCCCATATACTCTTAGATATATCCCCATCTACTGGAGTGTGGTAAACCCAATTGTGGTCAATTCCTTTAAGACCATCCTCCCTTCTCCAGCAGCTACCAACTGCCAAAATTTTATTTGCAAGTGGAAGGGCTATGTTCCCCTTTCCCTTCTCCATTTTGGAATTTCTCTGATTTTAGCTTTTACGTGTCTTGTGTGTTCTGTGAAACTATTGTGAGTTTGTATGTAATTGCTTGCTCTATCCATGAGAACACGATTACACTTATGCTTCTTACTACCTCTGACTTTTAAAACCTTCTGCATTGATACCTGAGACATGGGAGATCCATGTGGGGTATGAATGCTGATTGGCTTGAAGTTCTTCTCAACAAGTTGAAACCCATACCTGGCATCCACATTGTGGCCCCAATCTTGTGACTACATATGTCACAGGCCTGAAAGAATTTTTTAATCTGCTAAAGAGAGGTGGTATTAAACCAACATCCAAGAACTTATAGTATAGATTAGTTCATTTGCCAACTCTTATCAGAGAAGTTTATTTTGAAATGGATGCTGATTAAAAGAGAGAGCCATAAATGCTCAAGTTGCAGAGATTAAATGACTGCAGAATTTCCCACCATAAATGAATCATTCATACCACACACATTCATCTACTATAACTATGAAACATAAAGATACCCTTGGCTTGCCTCTGCCCATTTTTCTATCCCCCTACCTGTAAATTTGGTGAGTGTAAGTATTTGTGTCTCTCTTAGTTCTATGGTTATAAAAGTTCTTAAGACCTCTTATGAAGAGCAGGTTATTCAGAATAACTTCAATCCATCTTCCTAGCCATTGGTGGTTCATTCATATTTGGCTCCAAATAATGTTTTTTACATAGAGATGTATTTTTTCCTGACAACAAAATACATGAAGATTCATCCACACATTATTTTCAATAGGCACTTATCCATGTTAATTAACTTTTATGAGATTACTCAAATGTAGGAATTCTATCTAAGTAAAACTGTTATAAAATATTTAAGGTTTTTCCATTTGTTTGTTTACATTATACATGTATGGGGAAGTGCATATGTGTGTATATGAAGATAATCAGACTACCAGTGGGAGTCACTTCCCTTCATCTGCAACATGGGTTCCATGAATAAAACTCAAACTTTCACTTTTCTAGAAGGGCTAGATTAGACTTAACCAGCGAGAGCAATTTTTTCTGGGCCAATATATATTTTCATTTTCTTTTGTTTTTATTTTAACAAATGACAAAATAGAACAACAATTGGCTACTAAAGCATAGAGAATTTGAAAGTTACTAGTAATTTTTTCTGAGACTCTGGCCATGATAAAGAATGGAAGGACAGGAAGGTCTCTGGTTAATTAGATGCAGAAGGTAATTGAGGGAGTAACTCCCGATGATCACATTACATTTTCTGAACTGTCACGGTCCTGCGCATTATTATGATACTGTTGGTTTTTGTAAGTGAGTTTGTATGGTGGAATAATGTGTTTACCAAGATACTTGAGAAGCTAAGAAGCTAAGTTCACTGTTTACATTAAGCCAGCAGTACCTATTTGATGACTTTACTTTGAACATAATCAGGATAAGATGCCATTATGGTCTGCCTTTACTGGACAACAACTTGGTCTTTAATTGGCATGTCATAACTTAGCAGATAATTTTAATAAGCAATTTATAGTGCATTCTTATCTCATTTTCAGTTATTCATTATATTTTTATACTTAACTTCCCAATGGTTCTGCTTATGCAGATTTACATGTAATGAGATTTGTCTTATCAGCTCGAGCAAGTAACAGACTAATGAGAAACTAGGCACAATTATAGAATGACTCCTACTTTTCACAGTATGCATCGTACTTAATTTTATTTTCACATTGCCCATGTGGAAATAGACATTCCAAATATTATATATATATATTATTTATAATATATATATGTTTATTTATCCTTTCTCATTAATGTACAGTATTGAATAACATGCTTGAGAAAAGCTAAATAATCTTTCAAGATGTTATAATCATGAAAGTGTATGACAAAAGGGGAGCACACTAATTTTAGTTCCATGAATCTCAACTGCTAACATTTTCCACTGCCTACTTTTGTTAAATAAATGTTTCAGAGTAAAATAATCAAGCTAGTATCAATAAAAATTATGCAATGCCATTTCTGCAAGAAAGGTGAAACTTGTATTTACCCTTCTTTAAAATGTCAATGAGTTTGTTACTCAACTTTCTTTGAATTTCCTGTCCACTTGAGGTGTCACTAGCTTATAGACAATTTTGCATCACCTGGACTGTCAAAGATGTATTTCAATAATCTCTTTTCAATTCTTCTGTTCTGGCGATGTATTCCATTTTTTTTAGGGGGAAAATAAAGTAATCTGACTCTGGTTGACTAATCACTAATTGGGATGTCTTTACCAAACTCCTCGAGTCAGCAGAGACCTACTCTGAAAAGGTGTCAGAAGATTCTCATGAACCAGAAGTTGAGGATAACTCAAAGAAACAATACCATGCTTACCTAAAAATGATGGTCATATATAGTTCCAGAGACTATGGTTATATACACAAGAACTGCACAGGATCAAAACAGACAGATTCCTAGCACAGCGAAGTGCCAAGTCCCAACTCTAATCTAAAAGGTATCTGCAATTTGTTTCTTTTCATTTTCTTTCTTTATCTGTTTTTTTTCTTTTTTGAGAAAGATAAAGAGAAGGAATATTTACTTTAATTAGGTAAGTATATTAGTAGCCTATTGACGGAGATGGGTAAAGGAAAGAATATGATCAAAACATACTGCAATAAAAATTAAATAAAAACAATTTAACTTATAAAATAAAAAAGAAGAAAATAAAACACTCATCAAATATGTTTACTGTTAGGGACTGGCATGTTATACATGTCATTTAAGCTTCATCATATTGTGAGAAACATACTTTTACTGTATTTCTTTTGAAATGACTAAAGAAAGTTGCATGGTTTGTACATCAGCACAAAACACATAAATGGCAGAATTTGGAGATTAAGTATGTCTTCTGGATCTAAATCCACCTTGTATTAGAAAATCAGTTTTACAAATTTGTAATTCAATATCCATTTTCTACATCAAAATTCTCAATTTTCAGTTCTGTTTTTAGTATCTGATGGAGGCGGGTCTTCTATCAATCTGTTGATTTCATTGGTTAATTAATAAAGAAAACTGCTTGGCCTAATAGGTTAGAAAATAGGTGGGTGGAGTAGACAGAACAGGAAGAAGGAAGTGAGGTAGATGGCTCAGACAATTGCCCTGCCTCTGCAACCAGACACGATGAAGCTAGAAGCCAGGTCAGATGTGCTGAATCTTTCCCGGTAAGACACTATTTGTGGTGCTACACAGATTATTAGATATGGGTTAATCAAGATGTGAGTAAGAGGCTGAAAATAATGGGCCAGGCAGTGTTTAAAAGAATACAATTTGTGTGATGTTATTTCGGGTTTTAAGCTAGCTGGTGGCCGAGAGCAGGGCGGTGGGAAGCCGCCCGCAGCTCATCACTACAGAAGACACGTCAGCTCCTGGCAGCACCAATCTACTTCAAGAGGAAGATGGGCATCGAAGAGGATCCTTATGGAGTTTGACAGCCATTTTGGCAAGAAACTGTTCTTGCCTGGACTGTTGCATAAACTGAACACAAAGAACCAGCAGAGAGAGGACTGCTGAACTTGCCTAAATGTGAGATGATCTTTTGGGGTTCCTGATTCAAGAAAGAGTCTGCGAGACATTCTGCAGGACACAGCAGATAGTGACTGAACTGTCTTTGAAATTTCCTGCTTCATGGAAAAGTCTGCTGGATACTGTGGGCCTGAAGGCTGAAGATGGATGTCCCAACAGTACAAAAGAACTTTGGTTGACTGTCCAGGCAGCAAGATGTCTCTGTGATTTCTAGAGTTTTGCAAGTTGCTTACTTCTTATTTACTTAGGTAATATTATATCCTTCTGGAGTCTTTGATTTAGTTGAAGAATAAATAGATAGTTATAGTTTTACTTAGTAATGATAAAAGATAAAGTAGATATAAATATTGTAACTGTAATTTTTGCATGATAACTGTTTTGTTATATGTAATTTTACTATGTTAAAGTTAAAGCCTTTCCTTTTTGTTTAAACAGAAAAAAGGGAAATGATGGAGGCGGGTCTTCTATCAATCTGTTGATTTCATTGGTTAATTAATAAAGAAAATTGCTTGGCCTAATAGGTTAGAACATAGGTGGGTGGAGTAGACAGAACAGCAAGAAGGAAGTGAGGTAGATGGCTCAGTCAGATGCCACACCTCTCCTACGTTAGTCAGACCGCCATGTCTCTCCACAGAGAGAGAGATGCGATGAAGCTCCAGCCCAAGATGGACGTACGCTAGAATCTTTCCGGTAAGACACCACTTCATGGTGCTACACAGATTATTAGAAATGGGTTAAAGCAAGATGTGAGAAAGAGGCTGGAATTAATGGGCCAAGCAGTATTTAAAAGAATACAGTTTCTGTGTAATTATTTCGGATAAAGCTAGCCAGTGCCTGGGAGCTGGGCGGTGGAAAGCTAGCCCACAGCTCCCCACTACAAGTATCTATATTCTGTCATGAACTATTGGAGATCTAATGGCTTCCATGCTCTATGCAAATGATTTTATATTCTGATAATAATAAATGACTTAATCAAGGCTTTATTAACTCTTGCAAGAAAATATTTTTGTGCAAATAAATTTTCCAATCTGATCTAATTGATTTTATTTTTCTAACTCTAAGTATTAAAACATATGCAAAAGATAAGGAATAATAAATCTAACTAGCTGCTCAATTAGTGTAACATTTGTAAAAATAAAGCAAATTAAAAAATGAAATATGATGCAAATTATGAGTCTAAAAATTTCCTTTTATGTGTCCATGTCAATGCAATCATCTTGATCTGGAAACATCTTTACCATATTAATTTAAACAAGTATCATTAAGCAGGAGCAAATGTGTTTATGCATAAAGTAGATGACTCATTTTAACTCAACGAAAACACATGAAATATATGTTTACTAAGTATTAATTTTTACACATAAATATTATTGTCATTTTCAATAGATTGGTAGTTTAGGTAAACTTACAGTTGTGCTTAATTTAATCATACGCATTATTCCTTTAGTACAGTATTACACATTCTTCTGCCTGATTTACAAACATTACATATTAAGGTAATAAAAAAACCCTTAGTTTACTAAATGCAGGCATAGATGTAATTCAAAAGGTTTAACATCTGATTCAGCTACTTCATCCTCATATACTGAGATCAACAAATTGAAAAATAACTGTTAGATACAAGTGATATAATTAGCCCTCATACAATCTAAGTTACTTTCTTGTGAGATTGGCAGAAAGAGAATTTCAAAGTGACATAATACGCCATAAAAAATCCTCCTTCACCAGGGTTTTGGGTGATCATAAATAACTTCTGCAAATCCAGGCAGTTAATCCTCTTGTAACATTACAGTAAAATTACCATGCAGCATCCAAAGATGCAAATGCATGCCTGGATTCCTTTGTAAATTTACAGCCTTGGAATTCTACATTCTTGCCCCATCTTTGAAAACAATTTCAATCCTAATTGTAATTTTAAAGATAATCTCTAGTACCCGGGTTGATTGCAAGTTCCCAATGTGGCAAGAAAAAACCCTGAGCTGATGATTCTGTTGTTTTCACCACCCTTCTCCTGGAATTATAGACATGTCATCATGTCTAGTAATTTTTATAGAAACAGAAAACTAACCCATTCTTCAGTGCCTGTTAGACAAACACTCTACCAATTTAGCTACCATCCCTACTTTATAAACACTCTATAAGACTTTGATGACATCAATGAAATTAAACGGTGTCCTTTATATCACTAAGGAAAATGTATGAAAAAAATCAATGAATATGTGAGTGGAAATTTTGTTTTAACTCATGGTTGCCGTGGTCTTAGCCAGGGTTGGATGGCTCTATATGTCTGGGTTGTGCAAGTCAAGCAAATAACCAGGACATAAAGGCATGTTGGCACAGAACAGCTCAACTCCAGTTGGGCAAAATGCAGAGAGAAAAAAACTAAAGAGAATGTTTATCTTTTAAGACTGGTCTCCCTTAATCCATTCATCACACCCAGACCCCACTTGAAGAGTTTCACTGCCTCTTAAAAGTATGTTACTAAATTTAAGCCATTAACAGTTTTAGCCATTGAAGGGGCAAGGCTTTCATAGGCTAATCCTATCCCAAAAGGGCCACCCATGAATTATGCTTTCCCGAGGAAATGAATCTTCAAAACATGAATCAACATAACAGTCTAAGAGACTTGACTCTAGAGTGGTTCCCGGGTTTCCAGGGAGAAGCCCCCAGCTAGTTCCTTGGGCAGCTGAGGAGAGGGAGCCCGAAAAGGCCAGTTCCTATAGCCATACTGATGAATTTCTTGCATATCTCCATAGAACCTACACCTGGCGATAGATGAAGAAAATGACAGAGCCCCACATTGGAGCACCGGACTGAGCTCCCAAGGTCCTGATGAGGAGCAGAAGGAGAGAGAACATGAGAAAGAAAGTCAGGACCGTGAGGGGTGCATTCACCCATGGAGACGGTGGGACAGAACTAACGGGAGATCACCAACTCCAGTTGGAATGGGACTGATGGAACAGGGGACCAAACCAGACTCTCTGAATGTGGCCGACGGTGGAGGCTGACTGAGAAGCCAAGGATAATGGCGCTGGGCTTTGATTCTTCTGCATGGACAGGCTCTGTGGGAGCCTTCTCAGCTTGGTTGATCACCTTCCTGAACCTGGGGGGAGTTGGTCTTAACAAAGAGTAGGGAACCCTGATGGCTCCTTGGCCTGGAGAGGGAGGGAGGGGGGGTATGGGTGAAGGGGAGGGGAGGGAAGGGGGAGGAGTGAGGGGGAGATGGAAATTTTAAAATATAAAAAAAAAAACCATGAAAAAAAAAAAGGCATTTTAACATGATGGAGCTACTTTAGATTTTTTTCATTAATTTCCTGGTATTTTCTTTTTATAAAACGTCTTTGAATTTGTCTTCCTTATAAAAATGTGAATTATTCTTGTACAACTGAAATTGAACATTATATAAATAAAACATTGATCACAATGCATGGAAAATGCAAAGGTTACACAACTACTTTGAAAGGGTCATTGATGTTAGTTTATAAAATCTCATAAAAATAGCAGTTTATGTTCCCAGATGACCTTTAAATTTCTTATTATATAATATTTTACATATTAATGTCTTCTTTGTGATTTCTTAACCTGACAAAATCAAATTAGAATAGGACAAAAATAGTAGATATGACAACAGTAATATATATCCACCATTTACATAACATGAATTTCAAAGTTTATACAAGAAAAAGAATTATTTTCTAACATCTGTACATGCGAAAATCCTTTATTCCCATTAAAACTTTGATCCTTAGCACAAGAATAGTAGGTCCTAAAATACTTCAAAGAAACTATATTCTAAAAGTATTGATAATTTGAAATATTATTTAGTTTATAATAAGTTATTAATAAGCAGATTCCTGGTACACCCTTTATTTTTAAAGTTTTTATTTTCACAATAATACAGTGCAAAAAGTGGAAGAAAATAAACAAGGAACTGCAGCATTTTAATTTGGGTCATGTATGGCTCTTAAGCATGTGAATAATTTCTTGGTAGATAGCCTTCATTCTCTCTTTAACCTAGAATACTACTGAAGACATTAAAAAAGACCCTAACCAATATTTATTGAGCAATTTGTATGAAACATCAGTCTAAGCAGTTTTGTGCAAGTCTTAAATTGGAAGCTAACATGAGAAAGTAAAGAAAATGGTATGCATGATTGTGAACTGTCAAAGTTCTGTTTTGGGAAGCAGAAGTCTGGAGGTAAGATTCCTAAAACCACAGCACTTAAGATGACATTGACATTAAACTAAAAATTAAAAAAAATAAAAAGAGGGGTTGCATACCACTTTGAGGAATATAATGACTATACATGAGACCACGAGACAGATTCAGAGGTCATGACAGTTATATGTAGAGACAGACTCTTTCACGAACTAGTACCTATGAACTTCAATGTACTGTTCTGGGTGGCTGGAGCATTTCAGAATCTGAGATTGCCAAAACCTGTGATTTGGAGCCTCACGCTTTTACTAATAGATTATTCCATAGTAATGTTAGAAAGTGGGCTTCCAAATTAAAATACATTTATTAAAAGACAAACCCATTTCTATTATCTTAATATCTGTTTGTATAATATTATAAATTAGTACATTTTGCTTATGTATTTCTAGGTCATATATAGTAACATTTATATAATTATATTTTTATCATTTAGTTTGCATGAGTAGAAAATGAATCTAAGTTATAAAAGCACCAGTGTTTTCATAATAAAATAGAAAGTTTATAACTCTTTGCTAAAATTCTAAGTGTTTAGATAGAGAATTAATTAACTTTCTTTTTCTTTTTTGTGTTTTTTGAGGTAGGGTTTCTCTGGGTTGCTTTGGAGTCGTTCCTGGAACTCACTCCGTAACTCAGACTGACCTCACACTCATAGAAATACATCTGCCTTTGATTCCCGATTACTTAGATTAGAAACTTGAGCCATCACTGCCCAGCAAGAATTAATTAACTTTTCCTCTCTCTTTCCAGCTTTCCCCTGTTCCTTTCTCTGTCTTTCCATCTTACTAATAAGTTATAATTCCCTCAGTTCGCTATACCCATTTTCTTGTAAAGAGGAAATGAAAAGATTTCTAACACCATATAAGGCTTTTTTCACTCTCACTGCCAAGACACATGTCATGGCTCAAACCTACATTGGTGCCATTGTAAAAAAAGTCAAGTTCTACATGTTGATGTTGTTAAATCAGAACTTAGAAAACAAGACATTTTGATTAAAAATTAACGCAACATTTTTAGTAAGTTCTAATAGTTGCTTCCTGCTAGAAATAAGTATCACTCGACATCTAAATATTTAATTTGAATTTAGAATTGTGTTTTACTCTTAGTTGTAAGTATTGTGTTATGGTCAAAAATATCAAAAATAAAACAAGCAAAATTATGAAAGAATATTTTTCTTATACCACCAAATTCACACACAAATAATGATATCAATAAGAAGAGGAAGAACATAATGAAGAAATAATTAATACATAACATATCACTAAACAAACTAATAGAATTTTTTAAATGAAATTCAAAACTACTAAAATATCTGAACAAAATTGTATAGTAGACAATTCATAAAAATCTGTCATACTTAATAAGAATTGAAAATGATTAATATAGTACCTGAGAAATAGATTTATAAGTTTTACCTAATTCATATTAGGTTCTGGCTAATATTTTAAATTATAGGACCATTTTAGAGCACCCATTCAGATGGGTGCCAATGAATTCATTTTACTGTATATGAATCTATTTCTTTCTAGTTAAGCATTGCACTATAATTAGGCCAGGAACATTAGGCAAGACATGTTTCAGTATTTATAGAATTTGGGATTATCCAGAGAAGCAAACTTATTTGGGACCCTATTTGCTGCACTGAATTAAACCTTATGTTGCAAGATCTGGAAGGTGAAGGACCCAAGAGAAGCCAATGTGTCAGTTCTGCTTTAAAGTCAAAAACATTACTACCTTAGAGCAAAGGCATTCAGATTGAAGAAAATCTCCCTTACTAAGACAGGACATTGTGTCCTACTCAAACCCCAGCGGACTTAATCAGTTTTAATCGCATTAAGAAAGCCAAGCTGCTTTTCTCAGTCCACTGATCTAAATACTAAATTTGTTTAGAGAAATGCCCAAAATAAAGGTGACCAGATGTCTGGAATTAGGGAGGTCATTCAAATTAGCAAGTAAAGTTGACAACTGTTGTCTGATGTGATCTTGTGTATTTGAGTATATTATTATGTTTGTTTAGCTTTTTAAAAAGCTAGAAAATAGCATGTTTCCCTTGCACAATGTGACAACCATGAAAAGGTTTCGAGAAGATAGTGACAAATGTTTATGGGAGATGAAATCATTTGTGATCCACCATTGCAAGCATTCATTATAATCTTAAACGTCTCAACATTTTGCAAAGCAATTATGGCATTGCTATTACATACATTTAAGGAAACTGATTTTCAGACTTATTAGACTATATATCTAATGCCACAATGCTGATAAGTTGGCATTTAAACACCCAACTGTGTCTACTACAAAGTGTTTTTTTCTTCTGCACATCATGCTGTCAAACTGGGAACTGAAAAACAGAATGTCAGGAGACAAGTCTGGGCAAGAAACTCAACTTTGCAAGTAATTACAAGTCAAGGACAAACACAGGACATATTTGAGTCATTGTTATACAAGCAATTGACTAAGGGAAGCAATAAAACTGACTATTCTTGAGTAAGAAGAAAACAATGATTTGTAGACATATAATAATGAAATCTTGGGTTCCTTGTGAATTAAGTGGCCAATAAAAACCCAAATAATTTGATCATGTATTTTTGTATATCACTTTCTCTCTCTCTCTCTCTCTCTCTCTCTCTCTCTCTCTCTCTCTCTCTCTTTATATATATATCCATATATTATAAATTATCTAGATATATCTATGTATAATATATATACATAGATATATAGCAATAATTATGGGGTATTGAACTTAAGATACTCAAGAGTGTTTCCTTTTGCCCTCATGAATTAAAATAATATATACCTAAAAAATATGGTCTTCTGAAGACTCTTTCAAGTCTGTAAATGTACTGAAATTTGTTAGCATAAAAAATGAATTGAATTGATATAATAGTTTAATAGACTATTTCCTTATAAGTACAAAGGTTTGAAGAAGAAAAAACATGAAACAAATAAAATTTTAGAAACAGCAATAATAAGAACTGTGGGATAGTAAAAAAGTTAAGCATAAAAAGTTCCATTTTTAATAACTTATTTATTTTATTTTATGTGTACTGTGCACTGGTGTTTTGCTTTCATGTATGTCAGTTTGAAGGTATCAGATCTTGGAGTTACAGACAGTTGTGAACTGCCATGTAGGTGCTTGGAATTGAACCCGGGAGCTCTATTTTTATCTCAAAAATATGTAAAACTTTTGGATGATGTGAATTGTTAACATATTAACATTTGAGCAAAAATTAGAATCTTGCCTATAATTTAAGATTGCCAGACAGCAAGTGATATTCATATGTTTTATGTGACTTTTTTTTTCTTGTATTGAGTAGCCACTGTTGACTCCAAAGAGAAATGCCATGTCCAATAAACGGGGATTTCTTAAATAATACAGGATTTTTTCAGATGCTTATCATTGAAGTTATTGTGACTGCTTGAGTTGTTTAAGTTTGATGACTCAGTAAGGAAAACCAGGCATCTTAATACCTCAAAATACTAAGAAATTAAAATTTTTGCTACTTGTTTTGAACCTGTTCCTCTCTTGAGGTAGTAAGTGCCCCAGCAGAGCTTTCTCACGACTGCAAGAAGGGATGTCATTTGTACTCAGATGTTACAACAAGTTGTGCATGAAGAGCACAGAACTTGCATTTAGGAGTTCTACATTTTTAATTTGTGTTGCTGAAAAACTGAAGCAATACATGAATATATTTCATTTAAATTATTGTTGGTGCCTGAGAGGAGTTTTCACTAATTATAGCTGATGTTCTCCAAATGTGGTCTAAAAACCAGTGCTCCAAATATCACCAGGGTGAGGGGGATGCATATGTTATCTGTTAACCCTTATCTAAGTAGCACATGAAAACTCTGGAGGTAGAGCTGAAAAATACAAAATTTAATTTTATTATTTATCTATTATTTGAGAATTTTGTTTGTATATAATATATATTTTCATAATATCCACCTATCTCCCACTATATTTCCAGTTTTATATCATGCTCAATATTGCCCTCTAAGCTTCATATACATCTATCTATCTACCTACTTATGTATGTATGTATGCATGCATGTATGTATGTATGTATGTATGTATGTGTGTGTATATAATGTATATATCTGTCTATCTATCTCTGTTTGTCTGTTGGTCTATTCCTAGAATATAATAAAAATTTAACAAATTTCTAAATACATATGAACACAGATGAACTAGCCTAGTAAGTGAGTTTTGTGTTATAATGTCTGTCTTCTTATTTATTGGAAACACCTCAATCTTTATTATAATTGATATATGATATTCACATAATAGATAAGCACTACATTCATACACATTGATCATTTATGCTAGTTTAGAACATTGATGTTGACTTTAATTTACAAAAACATTATAGATATACTGTGATTGGATATGTTCGAACAGTTTTGCTTTATTTGGGAATGTCTCTACATAATTTTGAGTGAAAAATTGCCTCTTATTGCTTTTTATTTCAAGGTTAAATTATGTTTTACTTGTGTTTTTGCTTTTGTTTTCAATTTATTCCTATTTCAATTTGTTTAGCCAATTATTATTTTGGAATAAGCAACTTATACTTTGGAAATGTAAAATTGTCAATAAATTAAATAAATTGAATGGTTTCTACCTACATTTTCAGAAGTCAGCTACAGAAGACAGAAATCATAGTGAAAACTGTATGGCATTAATTTTCAGTGCCTCCTGTATTGATGATATAATTATTTGACAAAGCATTTTAGTTGCATAGTAATTACATATAATTTCATATACCTTATCTCCAGCGATCCTTAATGACATGTTTGGCATTTATGATCTTTTTTAAGTTTTGAAGTATTTCCCATTAACTAGTGAGTAAAGGCTCTAAAAATAAATATATAAAAGTAAGAATAGAAAGATTTTCTTTCATTATTTTCTTTTGTAATGTAAGGAAATTTATATGATGTGAATGAAAATAATGAAGAAGAATAAAATTAAAGCATTTACATGATAAAAGGAATAATACTAAGTGGTCATTTTACTTTACTGATTTAATATATAAACATAATTATATGAAGTTATAAGAAACACAAGAATGGCACCAATTAATACACTTATATTTAGGTAGCGATGATAAAGGAGCGACAAAGCTCAAAATATATTTAAAGAGAAACAAAGAGAAAGGTTTACTTTCTAAACCGTAAAAACATGCCATGAGAACACTCAGTCCTTATTCTAAAGTAGATCCACTACCATTAGACATGACAATGACATATTTATAAACTTTATACTCACATGTGACCCTCTTAAGAAGCAATAGTCATTGCTTTATACTTGCTTAATCTGGTTAATCTCATTTTCTATCCTGCCAACTTGCTTCACTCGAGCTTCCAAAATCTTAGATCCATAGTATGACTTGGCCCCAGAAGGAAAACATCACTTTTCTAAGGAATGCAAAAGACTACTTTAAACCTTCATTTTACAAACACATTTTTCACAATATTCCTTTCAATATCTACTATTTGGCACATTAAAATGCGAATTGATATAAAATAATGATTTATGTTCTCGCCTAGAGAGTAATGCAGCTCATTGACAGGGGACTGCATTGTGAAACTCATTAAATATGAATCTGCTTTCTAAAGCAGATGCTGTGACAACTCCAAAATGCAGTAATTTTTTTCTGAAATGGTATGAAATGGTAATTTTGATAACCTCATGAAGATGCTGCACCACAAAACATTTATTTCAACTGGAAAGTATCTCCGTTTCAATATAGGCTGAATAATCTTAAATAACCACAGGCTGTGTCTATTCTAAATAAAGCACTTACTTGATATTACTTTTTTATTTTTTATTTTTGCCAGGTTAGATGAGAAGCAGCATT